>NC_063337.1:86579102-86633859 GCF_021869965.1 Rhincodon typus | reverse complement strand
TCCTACTATCTCTGATTCAATTTAAACCAATATCGGTTTAAAATCAATTGCCTCAAAGAAGGTCAGAGCATGTTCTTACCTATAACAGACATTTTCACCTTTTAAAACAAGTTACCTGTGTTTGGGTGTATTCATTTGTTTTCATGTTTTTAGCATTATTCTTGATTTTAAAAATCTCTTTCTTTCAATCAAGAATTTTTTTTTAATTTGGCACCGTCATTTTGATCTAAGTAATCACAGTTTTAGTAGAGTGCGATAGCTGTGCTAAGCAAAGGTATAAAAAAAACTTGTTGCAATTAACCACTAGAGAGTTTGAAAGAGGAGAGCCTCATCACCTGAACATAACAGGTTGTATACCCCATTTTGCTACAGACAACATGAATTAGGAAGCTAGCTGTTTTCTGAGCACTATTTTTCAACCTTTGATTTTCATGGGTGGAAATTGAGATACAGCGCAAATTCATATTGTTGACAAGTTCTTAGTAAAGTGACATTTTCTGTCAACAACACAGATTGGGAAAGCAGTTCCTACAAAGTGTACACAGAAAAGTCAGCCAGCTTATTTGGCTGAGTGACGACTGTGTGGATTAGGTTAACACTAGCTACACAGGGTACAATCTCTATTCTGGCAGAGGTAAACTAGGGACTACCTCTTTGATCTACTGCAGTAAGAAAAATCACAGCACTTAGCTGTGGTTTAGTGAAAAGTTGACAAGTACCTGTTTTCTGGCAGAGAACTGACAAAGAAAAAATACACAAAGCAATTTTGTTTTCCCACTATCTAATATTTTCTGAACATTCTTTCTTTGAAAATCATCGCAAATTTGATCCAGCTATTAATTCCAGTCATAATAACTAATTATTAAAAAATGTTCCAATATCAGGGTTCACTTTTCACTTGTGGTGCATTTTATGATCTCAGTCTCAAGAATACATCCCCCCCTCCACATTGCCAGTGTGCGCTCACTGAAGCTAATGATCAGAAGCCTTTGTCTAGTACCTAAATTCTACATGACCTGGTGCATACCAGATGCATTAGCATTACAAATGTACAGTTTTATTCAAAATTACTAATAGTGTGAAAATTATCATTGATTAATGGGTTAAGGCTACTTGCTGCAATATGTAGATCCCAGCATGATAGGGCAATGAACGCAAATGAGTCTGGTGTAAATAATGTACAGACTGTGCCCACATCTTTATGCTGGCATCAGACACCATCTGTTTGTTCTGTTTGCATAATAAAAAATAAGTAGTGTTGTTTAGATCTGCAGCTCAGTGGCTAATTGCCAGATTCCAGCTAAGCCATAAATTGAAGGTGCAGTACATGTGAAGTCATATCTTCATACCAAGAATAGGTGCAATAAGTTTTCTTCCAACAAGGTCAACATTCGAACTTTCTGCTCTGTTATTGTTAGACCTTAATTAATAAGGCTTGTGTTAACAGTATTCTAACTCAATTTCTTATGGTTTGTAGTTCAATTACTCACAGAATTAAATCGGAAGAGCCATGGTCGAATATTATCATCAATCATTCAGATCATGGTGAAGAGCAAATCATATTTCAAGTTACCACAAAGTCGTTTTCAGAATTTGGCTTGTGTGTTTCTGTAGGATAAGTCAGTGAAACTTTTCCAAAATGAAGAATTTTTCTCTAATTTAGTAATAATACTGGATTACTCAGAACGGTATGCTCTGAAGGGCTGGCTCTCTCGCTTTGGAAGCAATTCTGTGTGTCAGTATTAAATCCAACTGGGACACCTTGACAGTGACATTTAAATGTTACTGTTGTATAGACAAAATTGAAGGTGGCTGTGCCCAAATCACACAGACATGACTAAACTCATGAAAGAATCATTGATAGTATATTTGGTTTGTTGACTCATTTTGCCTCACCCAGATTGAAGTTAATAACCAGAGTAACACATATTTTCATGTGGATCTTACGTAGGATATTTACCTTCACTACACCACTTTAGGGATTATAAATATTATTCAGCATTTTTACAATTAGTGAACAAATTATTCAGCCAGTTCTAGTGAAATATTGATCACTAAAATGTGAAAAAGAGAGCTGTGGTTTAGAAAGTAACAAAAAAAAAGCAGTTCCTGATTATTTCATTTCATTCTGGTCTTTCTGAAGCTGTACAATGCTTGAAAATGATCACTGAGAGTGTGTACAGATTTTAGAAAAGGTCACCTTGTAAATAACTTGGCTACACTCCAGTAGGTTTATAATTTATCCACTTTCCTAACTGGATTGCATGCTTTACTGATAAATATTTAAATTCATGCTCTTTAGCTGTTATAATTAAATTAATTTAATTACAGAATCCTTAGGGACCAAATAATTAATGGCACAGTTCATTTTTGATTTTCCCCAGATAAAGACTCAGACATCAGAATTGTTCCAAACTATTTTCTGTCAGATAGGTTTACACCCCCAAAGCGCCTCAGTTTTGTAAATCATCATTTTTTCTTCATGCAGAATACTTAAATTCCATTGACAACATTTATGTATATATGGGGTGAGGGGCTATTGAGGTCACAATCTATAATAATCCTTTCCTTTCCAATAGACTGATGCCAGTCTGGTTGAAATCTTATCATGGCCTGTTCAAATGAATTATTTCTCTTAACATCATGGGAATAAATTTGACTTTGAGAGAGTTCAAAATGGGTGGTAACAAATCAGCACCTTGTATTATGTATATTTTTTCTCTATTTTATTTCAATTCAAAAAAAAACTCCCATTAGAGTTAACCAAATAAATATAGGATCAGCTGAAAACAACTCAAAATAGAAAATACCGACAATGCATATCAGTAAGAAAATGACAAGGATAGTTTGCCCCCCACCCCAACTCTGCACCCCACCCCCCTCCATCAAACTTTCCATCAATTCTGATCAAGGGGAGACAGTGGTGCACTGGCATTGTCATGGGATCAATAGTCCAGAAACCCAGGCTTAAAATCTTGGGAGAACAAGGTGTAGAGCTGGATGAACACAGCAGGCCAAGCAGCATCAGAGGAGCAGGAAGGCTGACGTTTCGGGCCTAGACCCTTCTTCAGAAATGGGGGAGGGAAAGGGGGTTCTGACATAAATAGGGAGAGAGGGGGAGATGGATAGAGGAGACAATAGGTGGAGAGGAGACAGACAGGTCAAAGAAGTGGGGATGGAGCCAGTAAAGGTGAGTGTAGGTGGAGAGTTAGGGAGGAGATAGGTCAGTCCAGGGAGGACGGACCGGTCAAGGGGGCGGGATGAGGTTGGTAGGTAAGAGATGGGGGTGGGGCTTGAGGTGGGAGGAGGAGATAGGTGGGAGGAAGGACAGGTTAGGGAGGCGGGGACGAGCTGGACTGGTTTTGGGTTGTGGTAGCGGGTGGGGAGATTTTGAAGCTTGTGAAGTCCACATTGATACCATTGGGCTGCAGGGTTCCCAAGCAGAATATGAGTTGCTGTTCCTGCAATCTTCGGGTGGCATCGTTGTGGCACTGCAGGAGGCCCAGGATGGACATGTCATCTGAGGAATGGGAGGGGGAGTTGAAATGGTTCACGACTGGGAGGTGCAGTTGCTTATTGCGAACCGAGCGTAGGTGTTCTGCAAAGCGGTCCCCAAGCCTCCGCTTGGTTTCCCCGAGGTAGAGGAGGCCACAACGGGAACAGCGGATGCAGGAACAGCAACTCATATTCCGCTTGGGAACCCTGCAGCCCAATGGTATCAATGTGGATTTCACAAGCTTCAAAATCTCCCCTCCCCCTACCACATCCCAATACCAGCCCCGCTCGTCCCCGCCTCCTTAACCTGTCCTTCCTCCCACCTATCCCCCCCTCCCACCTCCAGCCCCCCCCCCATCTCCTGCCACCGACCTCATCCCGCCCCCCTTGACCTGTCCATCCTCCCTGGACTGACCTATCTCCTCCCTAACTCCCCACCTACACTCCCCTTTACTGGTTCCATCCCCACCTCTTTGACCTGTCTATCTCCTCTCCACCTATCTTCTCCTCTATCCATCTTCTATCCACCTCCCCCTCTCTCCCTATTTATTTCAGAACCTCCTTCCCCTCCCTCATTTCTGAAGAAGGGTCTAGGCCCGAAACGTCAGCCTTCCTGCTCCTCTGATGCTGCTTGGCCTGCTGTGTTCATCCAGCTCTACACTTTGTTATCTCAGATTCTCCAGCATCTGCAGTTCCTACTATCTCTAAAATCTTGGGACATGGTTTGTAATCCCAGCACAACAAATGCTGAAAATTGAAACAAACACAGATTGCTGGAGAAACAGTAGGTCTGGCAGCATCGATGGAGGAAGAAACAGTGTTAACATTTTGAATCCACTGAGACTCTTCTTCAGAAATCAACTCCTGAAAGGTGTCATTAACAGTGCCTGCAAGTGATACTTGCTTAGCAATAATCTGCTCGCTGATACTCAGTTTAGGTTCCTGCTATGGCCACTCAGCTCATGACTTAAATTCAGCCATGGTCCAAACATGGACAAAGGAGCTGAACCCCAGAATTGAGGTAAGAGGGACTGACTTTGACATCACATCGATATTTTATTGAGAATGGCATCAAGGAGCCCTAACCATACTGCAATCAATGGGAATCAGGATAAAAGCTCTCCACTGGTTAGAGTCATTCCTGGCACAAAGAAAATGGTTGTGCTTGTTAGAGGTCAAACATCCCAATCCCAGGACATCTTAGTTCCTCAGGGTAGTGCCCTAGGCCAGACCATTTTCTTGATGTTCAATGATCTTCAATCAATCATAAAGTCAGAAGTGGGATGTTTGCTGATAATCGCAGAATATTCAGGACTATGTGCACCTCCACAAATACTGAAGCTGTCCTTCTTCAAAGGCAACAAGACCTGGATACATCCAGGCTATGGCTGATAAGCAACAAGCAGCATTGTTACCTCACATGCATCAAGCAATAATCTTGCTAATAAGACAGACGAATCATCACCCCTTCACATCCAGTAGTGGCATTATCATTGCTGAATCCTCCAATATCAATATCATGGGTGTTATCCTCAACCAGAAACTGAACATGTCCAGCTATTAACTACAATGGCCACAAAAGCTGGTTCGACCTTTGGAAATTCTATGTTGAATAATTCACGTCATGTCTCCAAAATGCCTGTCAGGAATATGATAGAATACTCTCCATTTGCCTTGATGAGCGCAGCTCCAACAATACACAAGAAGCTCAAACCGTCCAGGACAAAACTGCCCTTTTATATTACTGCATCCAAAACCTTCAACATTCACTCCCCCCTTTACCAACACATAAGAGGAGCAGATTGTATCATCGAGAGGATACACTGCAGTAACTTACCAGAGCTCCTTCAAATGCACCATCCAAACCCACGATCTCTACCAACTGGAACATCTAGAACACTGGATGCATGGGAACATCGTGACCTATAAGGTCCCCTTCAAGCCACTCACCATCATCACCATAGAAGTATACCAAAGAACTGTGAATGCTGGAAATCTACAACAAAAACAGAAATTGCTGGAGAAACTCAGCAGGTCTGGCAGCATCTGTGGAGAGGAAGCACAGTCAATATTTCAGGTCCCCTCTTCCGATCGGATTGTAGCTAGGAAAAGAAGTGAGCCGAAGGAAAAGAAAAGCTGCTAATAAGGACCATTAGTCGGTGGACATGGGTTGGCTGTGATGAAAGAGGCCCATATCATGATGGGTCCAGGGAGTGAATGTAGGCATAGGACATGGTGCTTAGGCTCTAACATTATTGGACTCAGTATCAAGTCCTGAAGACTGCAAGGTCCCCAAGCACTTGGACGACTATGTTTCTTTCCTCTTTCAGGCACTCAAAAACTTCCTGTAAATTTCCATAATTTCTCACTCTTTATTTATTTCCATTTTTTGACATAGCTTTTTATTGTCTATGAATGCATTCTGCTATTCCAAAAATATTGTAGACTAGCCTCCAATGAAATGGGAACAAATCATACTTAAAGGTTGGATTAATGAGGAATAGCTGACCAAATTTACGAAAAAGGTTCTAAGCGAAGAAGTGTTCTCACTATGTAACACATCCAATGTTACAATAGACTGCAGAGCTCTTAACTCCAAGTAGATCCAAGGCTCTTCTTCCAATTAAAAGTGTTCATTTCAGCCGCATCTCTGCAATGTGTTAAAACAGCAAACCCAATGCATGTCACATTTAGCCTGTCCGTGCCTATTTCAACAAATTAGGTCAAAAATAAAAGTTGCTTCAGAAAAGCATGGAACAAATAATAAAAGCCAGGCTGTGTAAATCAACAATTTTACAAGAAATAAGATTAGTCAATGGGCCTCACTAGCTAAACGAGATGCAATCTTCTGATCACAAACAAAACATCACCTGTTCAATATTTAGCGCATTTGGCCCAGAAATCAGTTTTGTTTCCATTGTTTTTAAGTATCACTCAGTTCATCAACAAACTAGATTGATTTTCTCCCCCTAATTTATTACTTAGTTTAGTGGCTGCCTTTTTGGGGTATTGAGTTAGGTAACGTATTGTGAGATGTAATTCTCCTTATTTTGCCACTCACAAATGGCATGGGTGAACATCAGCACTATGTGATTGAGTGAATGTAGTTTTCAAAAGGCAATTCAGTAGGAAGTATTATTCCCTACATTTTTGTGTTATAATGCTAGTGACAAAATGGGTGTAATGGCAGCAAGTACATTTTCAGAATAGGATATTTGAAGTTCTAAATTGTAAGTGGGAAAATCGCCATGTTAAAGAGTTCAGGACAAGGCAGCATAACCTTTCAATTCCTTTCTAAGAAAGGATATGCTGGCCTTGGAGGAAGTTCACAAGAATGATCCTGGAATGAAGGACTTGTTAAATGGGAGCAGTTGAGGACTCGGAGTCTGTACTCAATGGTGCTGAGAAGAATGAGGGGAGATCTCATTAAAACTTATTTTTCAGGCCTGAGAGGCCTGGATCGAGTGGACATGGAGAAGATGTTTCCACTCATAGGCGAGACTAGGACCCGAGGGCACAGCAAAATGAAGGTGTAAGCCTTCAGAACTGAGATGAGGAGGAATTTTTTCAGCCAGAGGGTGATGAATGTGTGGAACTCATTGCCGCAGAAGGCTGTGGAGGGCAAGTCATTTTATGTCTTTAAGACAGAAATTTAAGATAGTTTCTTGATTGGTAAGGGCATCAAGGGTTACGGGCCGAAGGCAGGAGAATGGTGTTGAGAAACATATCAGCTATGATTGAGTGGTCAAGCAGACTCAAATGGCTAAATGGCCTATTTCTGCTGCTATATCTTATGGTCTTGCAGTCTAATTTGTACTGGGCTCATCTGGGAATGGTGATAATAGATCCTTCTTCACAGAAAGGATACTGGAAGCTCTTTTTTGGGCGGAGGTCACTAGGGAGTACCAATGACAAATTGAAAACAGTGGTTGACAAATTTGTAGTGTGTTAGAGGTATTAGGTTTCCATGCTAACATATCTAGGTAAGATTAAAATATAGATCAGCGATGATCAAATTGAATAATGGAAAAGCCTTTTGGAATCCAATAGCCTCCTTATGCTGCCATGTTCCTTGTTGCGTACTTTCCAACTTCACTGATATGTAAAACTTTTTCAGGTAAAGCTGACTGCACTGAAATAATGGAATGAGTCAGTAGGAAGAAGAACTGCCAATGTCATGGAAATCAAAATACTGTTAAAAGCATTTTCACAAACAGTAACAGACATGAAACAGAATTTTGTTTGTGGGTAAATCATTTCTGCAGAATCATTAAAACATCTGTCTCAAATTCCCGCCCTTGAATAAAAAATTGAGGAAGATTGTGTTGTGGAATTTATAGTTCCTATTTTCTGGATATTTACAGAAACATAAATATAATGGTCACTGCAGATGGACTTCTGCAAATTCCAAACCTAACAAAGAGACTTGTGGAAGAACTATTTCATCACAACAACGGTGTGAATGGCCACTATTCGTTTCCCATTATGTGGCAAGGGTTTTTGACATCACATTGTTTGTGTGGATTATGGAAGTATTGATTGTACAATTACATGTTTGAAACTTGCTTGAAATAACATCCTACTATCTCTGATTGAAATAACATCTTATTCTTCCAAGTTTAGGACAAAGCAAGGCAGTCTAGGAACATACAGCTCAGAGGGATATTCACACAACAAGGTAAAAGGAATTCTCTCTCAAAAAGCAGTCCATCTCATGCTGTGAGAAGAGGGACTAATTTGTTTTCACCAGCAAGAATATATTTCTTCTCTATAGAAGTTCTGCCACA
The DNA here is from genome assembly GCF_021869965.1 of Rhincodon typus. Taxonomy (NCBI): domain Eukaryota; kingdom Metazoa; phylum Chordata; class Chondrichthyes; order Orectolobiformes; family Rhincodontidae; genus Rhincodon; species Rhincodon typus. Next base: position 86,625,577 of record NC_063337.1, on the reverse strand, counting down.
ACCTCACATGAAAATCTAGAAACTGCCAAACTCGATTTATGTTCAAATAATCAAGCGTAAGTCAAACCCTTCAAGACTAAATGCATGCCATCTTAAAGTTATTCTGTTAATAATCTAAATGCATGCACCATATCCAGAACACATGTTTTTAAGTAGAGATAACACAGTGTGGAGCTGGAGGAACACAGCAGGTCAGGCAGCATCAGAGGAGCAGGAAAGTTGACGTTTCGGGTCAGGACCCTTCTTCAGAACTGGGGGAGGGGGAAGGGAGCTCAGAAATAAATAGAGAGAAGAGGGGTGGGACTGGGGATAGTGATAGGTGAGTGCAGGTAGGAAGTGTTGGGGATTGGTCAGTGAGGTGGGAGGAATGGATAGGTGGGAGAGAAGATGGACAGGTAGTGTCAGATCGAGGAGGCAAGGGTGAGAGGGAGGGTTGGTCATGGGATGAGGCCAGGGGTGGGGAGAGTTTGAAACTGGTAAAATCCACATTTATCTCTTTTATCTACAGTGATCTCTGACTCCAGCATTGGCATATCTTACTATCTCTGACATCTTTTTAAGTATCTATTTATGACTGAGAGTTTGAGGGAATAGACACTTTACATTTACATTTTTGGTTATTTGTAAATAAACATTTATTCCAATACTTTAAAGTTCTAAATTATTCTTTCTCAGAATATATATCTTGTTTTGGTTAACCAAAAGGTATAGAAAAAGGGTAAAAGAAGGTACCTCATGACTCTCCCATTCAAAACAGTCGCTATAGTGTGTATTTCCTTCCTAAAGACAAAAGAAATATTAAAAATAAGACAAGTTTTCCTAAAGATGCTATTTTGTACATCCAGTGGTTATTTCCTGGTATTAAAATAACATACTGACTAAGGTTTAATTGCAGGATTGTCACTATGACTTTACAAGATTAATAAGTTAACCAAAATGAGTGATTATCTGCATTTCTATCACTGATGTATGATTAAGCAAGAACTCTACTTTTAAACCTGTGTACTAACGCAGATTAATTTTAAACTAGCTGCTTAAGATGTTGATGAATATTTTCATGATTGAGTAGACCCTAGTAGCAAGAATCATGATACATCCTGTGCAAAGCAGGGTAATATAATTATACTCAGTAAATGTTTGAAAAGGCACTCACTGACTGACTGAATATATGAGGACATAAGTTACATGGGATATTTTACTAATTAAAGGCACTAAATGAATGTGGCAATAATTTGCCCAATTCTATTTGTATTCTTTTCCACAGGTTCTTTTTCAATAAGTCCCCACCATTTATACCAGATATGTCCATGCAAACTCAAGTTGCTCAATATGTACATGATATTGTTGGGAAGACCAATGACATTACTCCATTAATATACTATAGCACGATCTTGAAGAAAGCAAACAAGACCTCTATATAAATCTGTACAAATTTTACTCCCACATCAGGACGAGAGGAAATACACAAAAGTTAATTGAACCTTAAATAAGTGCTAATTACTGTTGGTTCTTCAAGCAGTTAGTTCTCAGAAGTGCCAACTGATGAGTGAACACAAGAGATCTTGCACCTGGCAGTCCTTCAGAAATGGATTACATGGTATTCCCAGGGTAGGAACAGGCAATTTTCCCCAACCAGTGCATGTCAGTATTTAAATTCCACTCAAACTTCCTCCCATTCTTCCTCATCTAATTCAATCCATGTAACCCTTTATTCCAATCTCCCTGATCTGTTAGTTGATCTTGCTTAAATATTTCGACACTATTCACCTCCGTTACTGTATGTGGTAACAAGTTTCACATTCTCATTATGTTCCAAGTAAATATATTTTTTTCTAAATTTCTCATTAGAATCTTTTGGTGACTTTTGTATTGATGATCTCCAGCTTTGCTCCTCTCCCTGAATGGAAACATTGTCTGTGTCTGGTACTCATTCCTTGTGTCATCCTTACAAATCTGGGCAACATGGTGACTCAGTGGTTAACACTGCTGCCTCATAGTGCCAGGGACCTGGGTTTGATTCCAGCCTCAGGCAATTGTCTGTGTGGAGTTTGCACATTCTCCCTGCGACTGTGCGTGTTTCCTCTGGGTACTCCCAGTTTCCTCCCACAGTCCAAAGATGTGCAGGTTAGGTGGATTGACCTTACTGAATTTGCCCATATGTTGAAGAATGTGTAGGCTAGGTGGATTAGCCATGGTAAATGGGTAGGGTTACAGGAATAGTATAGGAGTGGAGGGATGCTCTTTAGAGGACTGGTGTGGATTCAACCCGCTTCACACTGTAGGGATTCTATGATATCTGAGGTAATTTCCAATAACACCCAATGCGTTCAACATGTGGGCAAAAGTGTTGATGTTATCTCTTATGTTCCACATTTTGCTGAATGACCAATGCCAAATGTGATTATTTGCACTTAAGTGCTACATGTGAGAGACATCCTCAACATTTCGTCAAACTTTTCCCATTAGTAATACATGCACAAGGGTGCTGCATAGTCTATGCTTATTGTGTTGACATAGCAGTGCACTCCTCATGTTGTGCAACTATACCAAAATTATGACACATTAAACAGCCTACTGATACTGGAGGGGCGCAGAGGAGGTTCACTGGGTTGATTCCGGAGTTGAGAGGGTTGGTTTATGAAGAGAGATTGAGTTGACTGAGATCATACTCATTGGAATTTGGCAGAATGTGTGGGGTGGGAGCAGAATCTTATAGAAACAGATAAAATTATGGAGGGAATAGATATGATAGAAGCAGGGAGGTTCTTTCCACTGGCAGATGAAATTAGAACTAGGGGGCATGGTCTCAAATTAAGGGGGAGCAGATTTAGGACTGGATTGAGGAGGAACTTCTTCACCCATTGGCTTGTGTATCTGTGGAATTCTCTGTCCTATGAAGCATTTGAGGGTACTTCTTTGAATGTTTTTAAGGCAAAGATAGATCGATTTTTGAACAGTGAAGGAATTAGGGGTTATGGTGAGCAGGTGGGCAAGTGGAGCTGAGACCACAAAAAGATCAGCCATAATCTTATTGAATGGCAGAGCAAGAACAATGGGCCAAATGCCTACTTCTGCTCCTTTTTCTTATGTTCTTGTTATGCTGTTATGTTCTTTCCAACAACCAGGTCTGTATCTCTGTTTATGCTGCACACAAGCTTCCCATTTCTTTGTCTAAATCTATTAGCATAATCTTCTACTCTCTTCTCTTTCCTGTGTTATCTAGCTTCCCCTTGAATATACCTTTGCTATTGTCCACAACTACGCATTGTGTTTCTGAGTTCCACATTCTAACCATTCTCAAAGTAATGAATCCTGGATTTCCTAACTGATTTATGGTTAATTATTTTCTATTTCTGGTTTCATGTTTTCATTTCCTACTCAAATGGAATAATCTAACTGATCGAAGTCTTCAATAACCATTAAGACCTCTATATTGTGATTCCTTTTCTAGAGGAAAGAGCTCCAAACAAGAACACCACATGTTGCTGTAACCATTTGTCAGCATTTGCTATTTGCTCACGGACTCACATAAAATGGCTGGTATTCTATGCATTTGGCTGAGATTTGCACTAAATTCCCTAAAGAAGTGAACTCTGCACTTCAAATCCCATGACTTCCATGTGCTCAAAGATCATTGGCTTCTTTAGCCACATGAAGGCCCAAAGCAGAAACATGCAAAACTGAATAGATGTCAATCTCAAATCAAAGCACAGCCAATAATGCATTTCCCATTGTTGCTCCTCTTGCTGATGACAAGAGAAGGCAATATGCAACAGGGGTGAGCTTCCAAACTGTATCCTGCCTTTGTATAAGAAGGGAACCCTCTCAGTCAGGAGGCTGGAGCAGTTGAATGCCTTTAAGAACCTTAGAGCTAATGGTATTATTTAGTCTTGTAGGGTTTATTTCCTGCAAGCATCTCTGACATACAATTGGTCTGTTTGAAATTATAACCATCCACAAAGATGGGAGAGGTGAATGTATGCCTTTTCCCAGCATTCTATCTCACTGCCTCTAACACAGACCAAAATGAACCCAAATGCACCTGCTCCAGGAGGGGATTGTTTAAAGAATGAAGAGTGAAGGACTCAATGAACTATTGAATCTATGTAAGGAGGAATGAGTGTAGGTGACATTGTAGGAACTACTCAAGAAACAGCTCATACTGCTACTCCTTCAGCTGTTTAACATTGCAAATTGGACCTCATCAAACAAGCCGAAAATGTAGATTTGCAGTTGACTTTAGAGTTTCATGCAGTCATCTGAAGATGTACAAAACGGCTGGAAATTTTATAGATGAGCATATCAGAGTCCACTAGCCACATCTGGGCTGTGTTGCAGCGTTCCCTAACAATACTGCAGGACACCATGGAAACTACAGTAAATCCAGGGTTTCATTGAAATCCCAAGTGGATGGCTCCATTCAAACAGTAAAATACTTGATCGACTCCAATAGACCACAGCCTCATATTTTCAGATTTATTCTGCTCAGGAATCAGCTCAAGAGTGAAATAATGCAAGGCTTCAGATGTCTTAACAGCATTTAAGTACTTTTCTTCCATAGGTCGTCAGACTTTCTAAGGATGAACATAGCAGTAGGAATGGAGCAACAACAACAAATTAACATTTTTATCCTATTTTTAACAAACAAAACTGTCTTTACAATGAAAGAAAATTTGGGACTGATCCAAAAATGACATTAAACAAGATGATCAAAAACTTGTTCAAAACATCAGGTCTTGAGAAATGCCCTAAAGGAAAGAAGAGTGAAAACAGGAATGAAGAGGTTTAGGACACAGGCAGCTGAAGGGAACACCAGTGGTTAAGAATTAAAAGTGGGCATGTTCAAGATGCCAGAATTAAAGAAATTCAGATATTTGGGGGTGTTATATAATTTGGAAGAAATTACAGATAAGAGGAAGAGAAAGGCCATAGGTATGTTAAAATAACAATGAGAATTTTAAAATTGAGGCTTTGCTTAATTGAAAGACTATGTCCCCAGATTTTGACATATCAGTGCCTCCCATCCTACTTGCTCAGATGACACGAGATGCACAGAAAAGCCAACCAACATAATATTACATCAGCAGAACTAATGGCACCACCTATTGACTCAATGAAAAAGTTAATAGACTAGAATAAAACCGGAAAATGCAGGAGAAACCCTTCAGGTCTGAAAGTGCCTGTGGGGGAAGCACAGAGTTAATGTTTCCACAGATGCTGCCAGACATAGTAAGTTCCTCAAAAACATTGTTTTTATTTTAGATCTCCAGCATCTGCAATGTGTTGTTTTTATTAAATTCATAGACAAGCAAGGTCTATGAAGGCATTAAATAGGTATATTTTCTTTTCCCATGCAAAAAATATTTTGTGATAATACAAAATCTGGTAGCAGGAGATGAGAATCATAAACTTTGACAAAGGGGTAACTACGGGGGGATAAAAAAGAGAGGGTCAATTGTAATGAAAATATGCTCATTCAGGATGAGATTGGTAACAACTTGGAATCGTATAACAATTTTAAGACAGTAAAACATCCCAAGGTACATTGCAAGAGTATTAGCAAACAGCATATACACCCTACAGCAAAGTGGAAGCACAGAATCTAATTAAAATAAAGCTTGGACAAGAGGCCAGAATTGGAGAGTTTCAGATATCACAGAGGATTGTCCCACTGGAGGTGCTTACAGAGATTGAGTGTGGAACAATGCCATGGAGTAATCAAGGAGCAGAAGTTAAGTTCCCTGTTCAGGAGCTTCCAGAGCGGTGTGAAACTTAAAGAGAATTCTGTTCAAGAAATCATTGGCATGTAATGCCAAAAATTTCCACTCATTTAAATTACTGGAGAAAAATTCACAGCTACTTGTCTCTGTGAGCGTGGATCTGTGTGTGGAGCACTGTACTATGGACTCAGCTCATTGATGTGAAGCTGTGCACATGCTTTTAGTTTTGTGGCCGTACATAGACTGGACATAAAATAGGTCAAAAATGTAGAGGTAAGCTCGGGAACATATAACGAATTTGAAAGCGTACAACCTGTTGCATTTTTGTGTCATCTTCCCTCAAACAGAATTATCACTCTCTACTGAAATGATAAGTAATATATATTCAATTTACTTGAAAATCTCAAAAAGGTTTACTTGATGGACAAACAGATACCTTGCAGTCACAGAAATGCTTATGCGCACATCCATCATCTATCATGCTAGTACTTGGACTCAATCATCTGATGACACCCTGGTCCTTGGCTCATTAGCATATTCAGCTCTCAAACCAGTGAGATACTTTCCCCTTTTATTATACCCCAAGGTTACATTATATGTACAAAGATTGAAAATATATGTGTATTAAGCAGCTGTAAAACCACTGAAACAGAACCAAGAATTGTGAACTTTACAAATTTAATAATTTAAGTGTCTGTATAACATACAGTTACTTTGACAATCATTTCAAAGTCAGTGACAGTATAGTTTTCCAGACAGTTTACAATTAGTAGTTTTCGAATAGTACTTGTGTTGGCTCTTAGATGTTGTTAGGATGCAGTTTGTTGCTGTGATAGTCTTCCACAATTTCATTAACAGAGAGTATCTTTGTGTGTGTTCTTGGCACAGTTGTAGTACTGTACAAGTTGAGTTGGAATGTGTTTCTTCTCAATTTTGTTCCATTAGGTATTATGACTTCATTGGATTTTGATTCACTGCACAGTTTGGATACCTGTGCAGGTAAGTATGTTCCTTTAGTAGGATGTATGACTCTGATCTTCTGTACTATGTGCAGATTAGGCATGTCAGTACTGTAGCAACTTCATTATCTCCTGTTTTTTCAGGACATACATCTTGTATTTTTGAGAAATTAGACAAGTGATGGGCAAGGTTGTCCTAACTTGCTTTCCAATATAATATCTTTTGATGATGGTTAGCCTATATCAAGAGGTACAGCTATTAAGTGTAGCATTGCAGTACAAAAATCTTGTTTTGTCATACGACACTTCATGATAAGTGATTCGGTGATGTGACTCACTCGCTCCATGAGACCACTGGATCTGAGATAATATGTAGATTGTCCCTCATTTGGTATACGTTTCCCTGAAAGGTCTAAAATGCAACAAAAAGACTGGGAATATTGGAGATCTGAAACAAAAAGGGAAATTGCAGGCGGTACTCAGAAAGTCTGGCAGCATCTGTGGGGAGAAAGCAGGGTTAATGTTTTGAGTCCAGGGGCTCTTCATCAGAAGACTCATCAGAAGATTTTTCTGATGAATGATCACTGGACTTGAAATGTTAACTCGGCTTTTTCCCCACAGATGCTGCTAGACCTGCTAATCTTCGCCAGCAATTTCTGTTTTTGTCCCTGAAAAATCTGCCTGATTAATAAGGCTCGTTTACAGATGGGTTCTGTTCACGTGCACCAAATGGTGTGTGAGGATGTAAGGGTCTAAAAGCATCTCTTTGGATGTACTCTAAGCATCATCCACTAAGATGACATCATATGGACATGTGGTCAGAATGTTCTAGGTCTTGGGGGAGAAGGACCTAACATCCAAGTACTGTTCATAGTCTCTGTAACAATGTCTATTAAATCGATGTAACCTATAACTATTGTGAATGTGAAATAAACTATGTTTTGTTCAATACAAGAGCCTCTTCTAGTGAATTCAATGTGTTTTTTCCTGTACTTCAGTTGACCAAGCAGGGCCTGAGCATCCCTCACTTTTAAGAGGAATGGTAGCAATAAGTTTACCACTTGGTGAGGTGCAGACTTGGTTTGACCCTACATTAACACCAAACAGACTGAATATTGTATTCCTCGTGTCTGCCATGGATGATGTCAAATGAATCTGAAGTATGCTTTAATTGTTTGTGGATTAGGAATTTGGCAAGGTAACCAGTGACAAGGAGAAAATCATTGTCATGTATCATAAAGAAATCGATTGCAATTTTAAACCAAAGGACTGATGGAATTGCATTGAGGTGTAGATGTTCTTTGTTTTGATTTCTTTGTTGACTTTAGGGTGCCTCACATACCCTTATCATCTTGATGACACTGTTGATCCTTGACCGATAAACAGTATCTTGTGCCAGACATCTTGTTTGTTTCATGCCCATGTACCCCTGGTGCAGATGTGAGAATATGAATCCCTTTAAAATTTACTCCTCTTAAGATGCCTATTTCATCTCAATATGACAGGAGCATCTGAGAGTGACTGGCACCCCTTGTATTGTGTCAGATTGTCTTTCCAAGATAATTACCAATAGTGCCTTCATTAGCCAATCAATAATTGTTTCTTCCTAAAGTTGGTTCCATTGGTGCTGATTAAAATTCACTAAATCAGCCTTAAGCACATTTTCCACCATAGTTTGGTTGGTGGAACTGTAGGATACAAGATTTAATTAACAACAAACGTTTGAATGATTCTATCATGTGTTGCTGGTTCTCCTGCCACAGAAATGGGACATCAACCCTAAAGCTCTCTCAACAACAACGCTTTGTTGGAAAGCTTTCGTGCTGGATTGTTACAAAATCCAACACATCTATACTGGGCTGGGCCAGACGTCAAAACCTGAACAGATAGAACTGGGAAAAATTGATTCAGCCAACATACCCCTGTCTCTGTGGTGCAGTCGGTTAGCGTGTTTGGCTTTTAACCGGAAGGTTGGTGGTTTAAAGCCATCCAGAGACAACGGGTCCCCTCACATTGCGGTAACACGGTGGCTCAGTGGTTAGCACTGCTGCCTCACAGCACCAGGGACCTGGGTTCTATTCCACCCTCAGGCGACTGTCTGTGTGGAGTTTGCACATTCTCCCCATGGGTTTCCTTCAGGTGCTCCGGTTTCCTCCCACAGTCCGTAGAGTGGGTGGATTGGCCAGGCTAAATGGCCCATAGTATTCAGGGATGTGTAGATTAGATGGGTTATGGGGGAATGGGTCATCTGGGTGGGATGCTCTGAGGGTCAGTGTGGACCTGTTGGCCGAAGGGTCTGTTTCCACACTGCAGGGACTTTATGAATCTGACCTGACACTTCATGCTATTGAAAACAAGTCCTTCACAGTAAGCTGCCTCCATCACATAGATTTTGGTTGTGCTATTCTTTGGTTTTGCCCATACACATTCAGGAATCCTTTCTGTAATTCTGTTCCCCAGCTGCTGGACAGATCCTGATTGTCAGATAGATTGAAAGGATTCTCTGGAAACAATATCTTTGGAATAGTCTTCTGCATGTAGTAATTTCTTGAAACTTTGTTGCCAAACGAGAAGACTGCATTCCCTGTAAAAACTGTGATTATCAGGAATGTGCTAATAATAAAGCCTCAGTATTCCACAAGCCACACTATGAATAAATGTGTTGATTCAATCACCAAAACAGTCAATTGATTTCCTTCTGTACAGCCATTCAGAATAAAAGAGACTCCCACTACACTTCTTTAATTAACACAGAAATAAATTATAAAGCTAAACTTATTCTTAACACAAGTAACAAACACTGATTAATATCGAAACTGTAATCCAGAATTATGACTATATCCCCTTAATCTCAAACACAGACACAGTTGCACAACACAAAGACAACAACCTCTGCAGAGGATATTTTGAACAAGAAGAGCAAAAATAAAAACATCCCTATTGGCCAACTGTCTGAAAGAATAGATAGAATTTCATGACTTCTTTCAGCCCATAGGGTTTTCTGTCATTAAAACTGAATTGATGACACGCATTAACTGATGGGGGATCTTCAGTTCAGATCATAATTAAGCTTAATCTGAGTCTTTGGAAAGTGGCCACAGTTCAGCTTTTCAGGGTTTATTAGTCAGAAATCCTGATATTTGGAAACCGTTACCAGTTTCTCGGAAATTTCTACAGAGAGAGAGAAAGACTTGAAGCACCTGGAATTTCTTCCTCAATGACTACTTAATCTGTGAAAACAGAAACTCAAGCCCAGAAAGAGTTGCTTGTCGACCATCAGTATAGAGGCCCTTGTATTGTCCTAAAAGCCAGTTTTTCCAGCAATTATGTGCCATTAACCCGATCTCTTTCAGATCCCATTGCTTTAAAAACTTCGCTTTTGTCTTCTTGAAAATCACATGACATTCTAAAAACAGTTGACAAACAACAAAGCATTAAATTGTTGAATTCATTTCGAAGAAACCATCTGGTCAACCTTTTTCAATCTAGAAAACAGTCCAAGCAGTTGCACACATTTCAGTTTTTTACATAATTCCTAAATACAAGTACTTATTTCTAACAACATGCCTGGCAACTATCTTGACAAAAAAAGTTATCTCCTGTAAATTTGGGATTCAATCCTTCGAACGTTGGAATTGTTAGTAGACAATTTTTTTGAGAAAGGTTGGACAGTTTGAGTGAAAACCTATCCTAATTGTGTCATCATGCACGTTAATGGAACTGCTGCAGCCAGTGTGCTGACATGTATGATAAATAATGCCATTATATTCCAAATTGTCAAACTCACTCTAAGCTTCTCTTAAATGTGAGTGCTGCCCTTTCCGAGGGATCAATTTACAGAATTGCATTTTCTCTGAGGTTCAATAAAGCATGACCTTTGTCGTTTCCTTGCCGTTGATTTTTGTCTGGGTCTAGTTGATGAAAATCCTGGACAAAATCCGTTGTACCATTCCTGGTACCTCCTGATGAAATTAGCATCTTGATGATTTTATGAACTGCCACAATTTTGAATTCCGCACTTACTTCTCCCTTTGTGTACGCCAGGTATTATTTGGTGTTTACATGCAAAATAGCCTCATTTGCATTTCATTATCAGTGTACAAATGCAAGAGATAGGTAAAAAATGAAAGAACTGCGGATGACCGGACCCGAAATGTTAACTCTGTTTTATCCTTCACAGACGCTGCCAGACTTGCTGAGCTTTTCCAGCAACTTTGTTTTTGTGCAAGAGATAGGTGACCCATTATATGCAGTCAATATTACCATTGCAGGTTGTAGCATTGATTTTGAGCCTGTAGTTGCCAATTTTCTTTAGCCATGTGATATTAATAGTGACAAAGATTTGCAACCATTTGATTCCATCCACACAACGTGTTATATTCATAACATGGAGAGCCTGTTTGCCTTCTGGTTGAAGGTACTTCCACTCTGAATCTTCATGCTGACCTGTCTTTCTGAAAACCTCCTGCATGTACTTTCACTTATGCAGGTCTCTGTGCACTTGCCTTTTGTTCATGCTATTATGCTGCACTTGATTTTTGTTTTGTGCATCCTGTTATAGCCTTTAATTGCATCTCGGAGATCGGATTTCTTGCAAGACAAGCCCAGTATCCTCTATGACTTGCAAAAGTTTTGGAAAACATGGGGATGCAGCAGATCTCAATTGCAGTTCTAACTTTGGAAACTGCACCTCATGATAGCAGAGGTTGAAGTTTGGCTACAAATGTTTCATAGTTTCTGCGATCTTTTAGAAATGTGTTAAAGTCATAGCCCTTCTTTTTTGTCCAATAGATGATTTTGGAAAGGTTCAAAGATCAGTGAAGTGACAACCAGCTCCATTATCCACTCAGAGAGCTCAGTATCTGAGAAATAATTGTCCTTGTCAGAGCACCTACCGATAAATTGATTAATTGAATCCCGTGGCTGTTGCCTGTAAGTAATTACCTGCTGATGGTGAATTCAAAAGTCCACTTTTACACAATGCTGAGACTCCACAATTTCCAATAACTTAGCAGGATATTTCTACTTTTCTTAAATAAGGCCTGAAATGTTGACTCTGTGTAGCCCTTCATCCTAATGGCTATCTTTGATAACCATTGACCCACCATGCCGGTTTTCTGGCCCGTTGTTTTCACTATGTTACATAGTTTGAGGCAAACTATCATAGCTTATTTTATTTCACACTCCATATCAACAACAATGACAAGCAATGCAGGGAAAAGGTCAATGACCTTATCTGCTCCACCTGAGTAAGTGCCGCACTCTTCTCTCTGTCACCGCATATACTTCTCATGAAGGCTCATGTCCCACCAACCTCATTTTTGTCTACAACACTTATTCACTCTTCCCCCTCAGCTCCCAATCCACTAACCCTGCATGCTCTCTGTGTAATGAGTAAGTACACTCTGCCTGGCACTGCCAGCCTTCCATTAATCGCACTATTGCTCTCAATTATTGCACACTACTTCCAAGCGCTGGCCACAAATATCTTCTTCCTCTTTTGTCTTGCACATTCTAGAAACCCCGTAGCAATGTCTTTGGAGAAGCCGACCACAGAAGAACCTTCCTGGACCTCTAGACAAGAGTACAGAGGCCTCAGAGGAGGTATTGACAAACCTGCCTCCTGACTCCCATCAGCCTAGATGTGGACATCTCAGTGCGAAGCGTAGACATAGAGAATGTAAGTACACAATTAGGTGAGCACCTCACAGCAAAGCTCTGCAACTGTCTGACAATGTTATGATTCAGGCACTGGGTACTTGGAGGACTGCCTGCGACCAACCAACCCTTTCAAAGTTCAAGCTGAGGAGAGGCGACTTGCTTCTAGCAAGGAGACCCTCAGCATGTCAGACCTGGCTCGAGTCAAGTGCCTCCAGTGTCACCCTGCCAAACCTCCAGGGCTAACAGGCATCACTGCACAGTAGGGTCCTTCTATCCCAGCTTTGGAACCGTGGAGGAAAGCTGGATTACCATGAAGGATTCTCCATCTCAGCCTCTCCCCTTGCCTGAGTAATGGTCATCCTCAGGCTAAACCACCACCAGTCCTCTCTCTCTCACTGTCTAGTGGGAGAGCAGCCCTGTTGAGTGGTAACACGATGGCAGTTTTATCTTTACTTTCTTAAATTTGAGCCTGCTGGGAAGTATCATTTCTGTGCAATGTGCTGATTAATTTTATTACTTACTGTAAATGTACATGAAATCTGGATAATTTCAATTTTGCTTTGAAGCTGCAATATTTTATGCTTTTATACATATGTTCATGATTGTTGTTTCCAATTGAATGACTACAGAGTGTCTAGACTTTGTATTTTTTTTTAATTCATTTGTGGGATGTGGGCATCACTGGCTGGCCAGCATTTATTGCCTGTCCCTAGTTGCCCTTGAGAAGGTAGTGGTGAACTGCCTTCTTAAACTGCTGCAGTCTATCTGCTGTGGGTTGATCCACAATGCTATTAGGGTGGGAATTCCTGGATTTTTGACCCGGCGACAGAGAAAGAAAACATCAATATGTTTCCAAGTCTGGATGATGAGTGGCTTGGAAGGGAACTTGAAGGTGGTGGTGTTCCAATATATCTACTTCCATTGTCCTTCTTGATAGAAGTGGTTGTAGGTTTGGAAGGTGCTGTCTGAGGATATTTGGTGAATTTCTGCAACACATCTTGTCGAGACTACATACTGCTGCTACTGAGTGTTGGTGATGGATGCTTGTCGATGCAGTGTCAATTAAGCGGGCTGCTTTGTCCTGGATGGTGTCAGGCTTCTTGAGTTGGGGCTGCACTCATTCAGGCAAGTGGGGAATATTCCATCTCACTCCTTACTTGTGCCTTGTAGATTGTGGACAGGTTTGGAGAGTCAGGAGATGAGTTACTCGCCACAGTATTCCTAGCTTCTGGTGTGATCTTGTAGCCACTGTGTTAATGTGGTGAGTCCAGTTGTGTTTCTGGTCAATGATAACCCCCAGAATGTTGATAGCGGGGGATTCAGTGATGGTAACACCATTGAATGTTAAGGGGTGGTGGTTAGATTGCCTCTTATTGGTGATGGTCATAGCCTGGCATTTGTGTGGCATGAATGTCACTTGCCACTCGTCAGCCTAAGCCTGGATATTGTCCAGATCTTGTTGCATTTGACATGGACTGCTTCAGTATCTGAGGAGTCTCAAATGCTGCTGAACAAAGTGCAATCATTGGCGAACGCTCATTGATGAAGGAGATGAAGATAGTCGGGCCTAGGACTCTACCCTGAGGAATGCCTGCAGAGATGTCCTGGAGCTGAGATGGCTGACCTCCAACAAGCACGACCATCTTCCTACTTGCAAGGTATGACTCTAACTACCGGAGAGTTTGCCCTCCGGATTCCCATCTTTTGCAGTTTTTCCAAGGCTCCTTGATGCCACACTTGGTTGTATGCAGCCTTGTTGTCAAGGTCTGTCACTGTCACCTCACCTCTGGAATTCAGCGCTTATGTCCGTGTTTGTATCAAGGCTGGAATGAGGACACGAGTGGCCCTGTTGCAACCCAAAGTGAGCTTCACTGTGCAGGTTATTGCTGAGCCGGTTATTGCTGAACAGGTGCTGCATGTTAGCACTATTGATGACACGTTTCATCACTCTCCCAATGATTAAGAGTTGACTGATGGGGCAGTAATTGGCTGGGTCCAAATAGTCCTGCTTTTTGTGTACAGGACATACTTGGGCAAATTTCCACATTGTCGGGTAGATACCAGTGTTGTAACTGTACTGGAACAGCCTGGCGAGGGGAGCGGCAAGTTCTGGAGCAGAAGTCTTCAGTACTATTGCTGGAATGTTGTCAGGGCCCGTAATATCCAGTGTCTCCAACTGATTCTTGATATCAAGTGGAGTGAATCAAATTGGCTGAAGACTGGTATCTGCAATGCTAGGGGCCACTGGAGAAGGCCGAGATGGATCATCCACTTGGCACTTCTGGCTGAAGATTGCTGGAAAGCTTCAGCCTTATCTTTTACACTGATGTGCTTGGCTCTTCCATCATTGAGGATAGGGACATTTGCACAGCCTCTTCCTCCAGTGAGTTGTTTAATTGTTCACCAACATTCACGACTGGATGTGGCAGGACTGCAGAGCTTAGATCTGTCCCGTTGGTTTTGGGATCACTTAGCTCTGTCTATCACTTGCTGTTTATGCTGTTTGCTGGCTTCTTCAGGTAGATACATCATCTTCAGGTATGCCTGGTGCTGCTCCTGGCATGCCCTCCTGCACTCTCCACTGAACCAGGGTTAATACCCTGGCTTGATGGTAACGGTTGAGCGGGGGATATGCTGGGCCATGGGGTTACAGATTCTGCTAGAGTACAACTCTGCTGCTGTTGATGGCCCACAGCACATCATGGATGTCCAGTCTTGAGTTGCTAGATCTGTTCAAAGTCTTCTTTTACTTGCAGTCTTTTGTTAAAAAATTCTGTATTGTTGCATAATTTCATTAAATTCCCCAAAAAAGCTTTAAATTGTTTTGTCAGCTCTTCTGTAGTGATTTATGCTTTCAACTTTCCTGAAGTCTGTTAGTTTGTAATACTTTACCTCTGTACTCCTTAGTGGGTTTTACACCCTTTTCAGGGGCTTCCACCTTTCGTAATGACTGAAACGGTAGTTCTTCACATTTTCCAGGGTCGCTGTGCATTTTTCTGCCAAGATAGGGGTTTCCTAATTCTTCTCAGGTAACGTGGACATTTTTCTACTTTTCTGAGCTTACCAAGCACTTACTTAGAAATTTCTCCCACTGTAACCTTTGCAGATCTTGTCCCCTGAAATTGTGGCTTATTTACTGAGTCCTAGTCCTTAAACATCTTTAATTTTCCCTGATAACAAAGTGTGGAGCTGGAAGAGCACAGCAGGCTAGGCAACATCACAGGAACAGGAAAGCAATGTCAGCTTTCCTGTTCCTCTGATGCTGCTTGGCCTGCTGAGTTCCTCCATCTCCACATTTTGTTATCTCTGACTCCAGCATCTGCAGTTCTTGTTATCTCTTTAATTTACCCTGACTTTTTTTTTCTGATGGACTATTTTCCTAGTTTTCTTTAAATTTGTGGGTTTTTGGCTTCAATAAAATCTGAGACTTTTGCAATTCTGTAGCCCTGGTCTAAATTTCTTTGCTGGTTCTTTCACTGTTCCTTGTAGCCATGCTTCTGGAGCTGAATGTTAATGGTGACAATGCTCGTAATGGCTACACCATACAGAATAAGCATTATTCTTCATTAAAAGTATATTACATATTTAGATGCTCATTGTGTAACAACAAAAGGTATAACTACATTTGGTTCAGCAGAATGAGCTAATACAGATACATCTACTCCTTCCAACAGCTCAGTGGTTAGCACTACTGCCTCACAGCGCCAGGGACCCAGGTTTGATTCCACCCTCGGGTGACTATCTGTGTGGAGTTTGCACATTCTCCCCATGTCTGCATGTGTTTCCTCCGGGTGCTCCGGTTTCCTCCCAAAGTCCAAAGATGTGCAGGCTGGGTGGATTGGCCATGCTAAATTGCCCATAATGTTCTGGGATGTGTAGATTAGGTGGGTAATAGGGGGATGGGTCTGGTTGGGATGCTTTGAAGGCCGGTGTGGGCTTGTTGGGCCGAAGGCCTATCTCCACACTGTAGGGATTCTATGATCTAAGATCAATAGTTAGAGTAGAACTCAGTGCCATGATCTACAGACTGTGCATAACATAAGTAGAACCAGTGAAGCTAATGTAACATTAACATTAACTCCTTCATGACCATTATCTGATACAACATGTTGTGTTAATTATTTTAATTATAATCCTATTTGGCTGATAAATTAAAGAAAAGTTTAGTACATATAATTTTTTTGACCACTAAATTACTCTAAATTTCTTTAGAGTAGTTTAAATTACTCTACGATGATTGGCCATGCTTTCAGCTGCCTGATCTTTAAGTTTTCCTTTCTATACCTCTCCATCTCTTTTCCTCTGATGTCTCTTTTAAGAGTCTCATTTCATCATCTGTATTAACATTATCTTATGTGGTTGGGTATCCATATTATTCTATAATTGCTTGCCATCAAGCAATTTGAGACATTTTACTATTTTAACAATGTTATATAAATACCAATTATCATGCCTCAAATTTGATGTTCCCTATTTACTATTCCTTTCCTTCAAGCTCAAAGAATTAAAGATAAAGGAAGAAATCATGATGTACATAATGGAATCTTATTTTAGATCAGAATTCCAGTGCTAGGATGTTTTACAAATTCAACAAATTAGGATGTATTCTGTCTGTGAGACCATATGAGGAACAAACAGAATGAGAATGATTAAAATGTACTAAAAATAAAAACTGAGAACAAAATCGCACCTCATGCACAGAACTCTCAGATTTTTTTATGTGTATTTGTTTTGTCTAGTGCATTTTTAAAAGGCTTCCTGTCAGCGATTGATTCATTAATGCCACAAGTTGTCTCCACAGAGTAATTTCATTGCTGTATTCAAGAACAGTGTGATTATTTTATATGGTATTTTCACACTTGTTTTGTTAATGAGAAGGAAATTAGAAGCTTAGTTTTCCCAACAATGTATTCCTGAGAATGTTGTCCTATAAACTGTGAAAATTGGCATGAATCGTTCACTGAAATTATTAAGATTCAATCATAACTCTGAGCTGGGAAAAGAGGGGCGGATTTACTTTAAGATTTTTGAGAGTAAGAGTTCTACCCAAGGTCCTGTTGAATTTAACAGCAGGATTTGTTTTAAATGATCTCAACCAGCTTCCTCTGCATTTGAGCCAGTTGGTATTAAAATAAAACAGAAATTGCTGGAGAAATTCAACAGGTCTGGCAGCATCTGTGGAGAGAAAGCAGAGTTAATGTTTCATGTCCAGTGACCCTTCTTCAAAACTGACACCAAAGAAGGGTCACTGGATTCAAAATATTAACTTAGCTTTCTCACCACAGATGATGCCAGGCATGCTAGGTTTCTCCAGCAATTTCTGTTTTTGTAACATAACACAATGTTAGAGAGAATAATCAAATGGTGGGAATATGGAGGAATGGGTTCGCAGTTAGTTCAACAGTCTATGGCAGTGAAATTCCTTGATGTGTGTTTTGTATATTGAGGCTGCCAAAGCTCAGTGGCCTGGATCTTCAGTGGAGTGGTGATCTACTCCAAGGTGTGCTACTTGAACGTTCCTCACCTTGAGGCTGCTCTGCATTTCTGTCCAGTTCCTCTGAGCGCATGTGAAGTGCAGATTCCCTTAAAGAACTCTGTTGCAGTGCTGTAGAGTTGGGGAAGGCAGGAAGCAATCTTTTTTACGTCACTAGTTGCCAAATGGTAAGTTAAAAGGCCTAATGTGAAGATTAGTGAAAGGATGAATGACTGATGGCATGAATGAGGGAGTTAGTAGTATAGGATGATGGATAGGTAATGAGGCTCATGCGTAAGTCAATAGGTGTGTAAGATGAGTGAGGAAGTAAGTCAATGATATGGTAAGTGGATGGTAGCTCAGGAAGGTGACAGGTGGGTGAGGTAGCTGGTGATTGATACAGTAGGCAGTTAAGGTGGTCATGGTAGGTGTGGCAGGAAGTGAGGTGGAATGTGGTATTGTAGGCAGGTCAGGAGGGATTAGTTGAGTGGTGAGGGGATAAAGGGGGTAGTCATGTGTTTAGGATGTAAACCAATTGGATAACTCCCATCCAGGGATCAGTGAAGTAGAGTGTTAGTTTTGGAGTTACACAGGGGTTCAACTAGGATTTTGTTTTCCTTCATCTCCTCAGTAACTATTCAGGTAAGTAGATTGGGAACTATCTGAATTCTTCAACTCCAACGTAGAGATTATTTTGAAAATAAGAGGGGAGTTATCCCTGGTAACCTTGTCAGTACTCATTCATGTTCTACGTCCTTAAATCCGGATATCTGGTCACATTGTTCTGCAAGGGAGTTTGCTGTGTGCAAATTGGCTTCCATGTCTTTTTACAGAACAGCAACAAATATTCTTCAAATAGACTGTAAAGTGCTGTGGGACCTCTTGACATCTTCAGTGATGCCAATTGATTTCCAGTGTGGACTTATTGCTATTGAATTGTTTCAGCTCCTTTTGGCAAAGCTCTGCTGTTTTGATAAAGCTGTTAGCCCATTTAAAATGAATGTTTGACAACTTTGTTACAATGGCATGAAATTTCAGCCATACATGTTAATCAATGTGTTTCAATCAAAAATTTAGTCTAGTATGTAAAAGATAGTGACATGCAAAAAATGTCTATTGATATCGGCAGTGCCAAGTCCACTTTGTGCTGCTGTGTGAGACATTGTTTTGGCATCATTGCTTGCTGGTTCAATCCGAACAGCACTGTTAGAGTCAAGATACGTATGCAAATAAAATCTGGTCTGTTCTGTGCTATGCAGTTAAAGAGACTAATGCTAATTTTACATGAGTAATCTGTCTTTGAAATTTCAGTGACTCCATTCAAACTTTTGGAATCTTTACTGGCAATTTGATATTGCGTATCAGTGATAACGTTCCTAATGACACGTAATGTCATGCAATTTTTGCACCTAATTCAAAGGCCAACTGTGTGCCTTTCATTTCCAATTGGAAGCAGTCATGGTTTGTCAAGTGAATTTTCTTCATATTCTCAAGGGTATCAAAGGCGGTTATGAGAACTGATTAGAATTGGACAGCAAAATAGCTTTTCGAGTTACTGAAGTGAATATCTGCTGTCACAAAGATTCTTCTTTTTCTTATCGAATAAGTAATTAAAGCAGTATGCAGTGTTCAACAGTTTGTCAGTTTGAAAGAAAATCTTGCCTTTTTCTTATTGATTCCACTTCAATTGCTCTTTTCAATGTCAGAACATTGTGAATAACCTAATATTCAAATTCTGAATCCCAACCTGAAGACTTCAATCAAACACTTAGACATATACAAGTTTCGTGAGTGGTATTTTCATATTAGTTTATGTGTTTGGAGAGGATTCGGTAAAATTGAAAATTAATAATTACTTTCCATGACCACAGGACATCTGAAAGTGCTGTACGTTCCATTAATTACTTTTGGAATGTAGGAAGTGTGACTGCCAATTTGTGCACAGCAAATTCCAGCAAACAAGGTGATGCTGGCCAGATGTTGTTAAAACAAAGATAATCTCATATTACGATGTTAATTGAGGAATATCTGCTGGCCAGGATACCAAAGGTTGCTGTTGTTCTCCTTTGAAATCATTAAATGAGATGTTCCACATCCATTTGAGAGGGTAGAAGGGGTTCCAAATTTCATATCTCACTCAAAAAACAGCACTTTCAAAATTGCAGCAATCCCCATTGTCAGCATTGACCTTGTTATCAAGCCCTGGAGGGAGACTTGAACCCACTTCAAGGCAAGGCGGCTATCATCATAGTCACGGTTTACAGCAGTGATATGGAGGATAAGCTCAACAGGGATGTAACCCCATAGGGAAGTGACAGCCTAGTGGTATAATCCAGAGGCTCAGGTAATATTCTGCAATCATGGGCTCAAATCCCACCATGGCAGATGGTGAAATTTGAATTCAGTAAACCTAAATCTGGAATTAAGCGTCTCATGCTGACGAGGAAACCATTGCCGCTTGTTGGAGAAACCTATCTAGTTCACTAATGTCCTTTAGGGAAGGAAACTAACATCCTCACCTGGTCTGGCCTAAGTGTTGTTCCAGATCCACAATATAGTTGACTTTTAACTGCCTTCTGGGCAATTAGGGATGGGCATTAATTCTGGCCTAGCCAGCAAAACCATCATCCCGTGAATGAATAAAAATAATTGCAGATTGAATATTAAACAATACCTATTCAACTCCAGCTAGTTTTGCTTCATGTTTCTTCGAGTAAAAGTCTATTAAATTGTGAAATGTTAAAATATGTAATCTATCAGAATCGTCTTCTTTTAATGCAAACATTCAACGTTAATTGGCATCCTAGCCCTCACTCTGAAAAACCATCAATACAACATTTGGATAATTGCTTTGAATTTCTTGCAACATTGATGCATATTTTTCTTTTCCAATGCAACTAAGAGAATGTTAATCATGCCTGCAAGCAAATTACCAAGCCTATTGGAGGGTTCTTCCCAGCCTCTGAACAATATGGTCAAGATAAGAAAGGGGGAAATCACATGAGAAGTCCACCAAGGTGCTTCTTGACTTTGAGCCCAAAAATTCATGTTTTCCAACCAAATGTTAAATGAAAGGAGATCTCACCAGTGAGCATGCATTAGTTTCTCCCTCATTATCATCCTGACTGTTACCATTTCTCAATATAAAGCAAAGAACTGTGAATGCTGGAGATCTGAAGCAAAAACAGAAAGTGATAGAGAAACTCAATAGGTCTGGCAGCATCTGTAGAGAGTGAAATGGAGCCAACCACTCTAGTCTAGTGATCCTTCATCAGAACAGTTCTACTTCTACTCGGTTGCTGAGATTTAATGTTTCTGTATCACTAAAGGTCCTTGCCAGTGAGGGCCAAAATTCCTTTATCATAGTGGGTGAAGAGCTCGGTGCCTGGTGCCCCAGCATCCATCCAGGCTGTTTCAACTTTATTATTGGCCATTTTATTCCAGACTGGGACAGAGAGAGAGATTGAAAGAGAGTGATGAAAGTGGCTGGCACAGCTGTTAGTGTTGTGGCGGGTCTGGGAAAAGTGTAGAGGTGTCTTGGGTGAGTGAGGAGGCTTCACAGAGGACAAGCAGCCTTAATAGACTGGGTTTTTGGCATTGGTAAGAGACAATGAGGGAAGTCGTTGTGGGCAAAATTGAGAGTGTTTGCACACAAGCCCTGATGTCAGTTAGGTACAGT
The DNA here is from genome assembly GCF_021869965.1 of Rhincodon typus. Classification (NCBI taxonomy): domain Eukaryota; kingdom Metazoa; phylum Chordata; class Chondrichthyes; order Orectolobiformes; family Rhincodontidae; genus Rhincodon; species Rhincodon typus. The sequence continues at coordinate 86,604,085 of NC_063337.1, read as the reverse complement.
AGTAGAGATAGAATGAGTGTGAGTCACAGAGACAAAATGGTGGCACTTCCCCTGGCAGACTAGAGAATGTCATTGACCTTCTTGCATCTATTTTGGGGTTTTCTCTGAAGGATGGAGACCTCACTGACCTGGGTGGTGTCTTTGGACAATGCCAGTAAAGCCTGGTGATATGGCATCCCTCCTCTGCACCACCAGTGCGTTCGGAAGGACCTCCAGGTCTCTGTTGGCAAAGCAGGGCAGCAATTTCCCCTTGTCAGCCATGTCCAGGACAAATATCATGAACTGTGCAGGACAGTGTTAGTGTTTGACTGGATGCATAAAGGACCTTAAACATGGTGTCAGCGCCAGGAATCCTGGGATTTGACAGCAGTGGTGAGTATCCCCACCAACAGCGAGTGGGAGAATCCAGTTAGCATCAGATAAGAAGAGTAAAATCGGGGCGTAGTGTACAGTTAATGAGGTGAGTTGGGAAAATTGTGTGAGAAAACCCATTAGGCCTCGAGAAGAGAAACCCTCTATGAAGGTTGAAAAGAAAGCCAATTTCTGGTAAGTTCCAGCCCTACATTATCCACTAATTTTCACACATCATACAGAAACAATGGTTTGCATTTATTTATTATATTTAATGCAGTAAAATGCACCAAGCCACAATACAAGAGGGATAATATCATGCAGAACTTAATGGCAAGATATTTAAAAACAGATATGATGTTGTTTTGTTACATTACATGGGATTTGAAATGAAAAATGTTTTAAGATCTATCAGTGCCTGATCAAAAAATGAGCACAATATGAAGAGCCTTCCTAAAGCAGCATATTTGGTGAATCTTACTCTTTCAACATGGAGGAATAGCCATCTCTATGGCAGAACATGATCCAAGTGAGTCAAGTCTTGATATGGTATGTAAGGCTGTGGAAAGCATCAGTACAAATGGTTTTGGGCTTAAGTAATTGATGCTTAAAAATTTCTGATCTTCTGTCCATTTTATCCATTTCTGTCCACATTGTGCTGATTTGAAACAAACAGACACTCAACCCCAGAATGATAGACAAATGTGGAAGGTTTCACCATGTTTAAATATTGGCCTGATCCGTGAGCAGACCCAATTCAAAATCTGAAGCAGACCAAAAAACTGACTGCATCTAAAATCTGCAGATATCTTCCCACTCACTTTACAATGCATACAGCACACACAATTGCTATATTTCAACCATTACAAGTAATTAAATGCATAGACATAGTCATTACAGCTAATATGAATAAACTGAACGAATAAAATGGGTGTTGTGTGTTAAATATCATTTCATATTTATACTATTTGACTGGCTGCACATGTGGTAAACTTACACTGAGAACAAAACTTAATTGTATCTCCTTATTATTCTCTCTGAACATGAATATGATATCTATTATTTAACATTTTGCATTGCCAAAAAGGAAAACTTATGTTAAGCACATTACAAGTAATTATTTATGTAGAGCTAATTGTGCCTAAAGTGCAACATCTACATAATTTATGTTTTGTCCAGATGTTTTTTCTCTCATATTTATTTGAAAATTCAGTAACCTTTAAATGGTACATTTATATTGCATTCAGAATTTATTGTCCCTTGTTTAAAAACAACATTCGCTTGCATTATACAGCATTGTTGTACAAAAGGTCCCAAAGCACTTTAGGAGGTTGATCAAATAAAAAGCAACAGTGAGCCAAAAAGGGAAATATTAGGGTATTTAACTAAAGGTTTGATCAAAGAGGTGGCACGTAAAGAAATGTATGCGTTAAGAGTAGATGGTGGCCCAGTAATAAAGTCACTGGATATTCAATTCAGAGACCTAGGCTAACACATTGCAGATGTGAGTTTATTTTAATTCAATTTTCAAAAACAAAACTTTGAAATGAAAGCCTATCTCAGTAATGGTAAAGAGCATAGTAGTATGAAACTCTCATTGATTGACATAAATCTCCTTCTGGTTCACCAACGGCCTTTAGAGAGGGAAATCTGCCATCTTTGCTTGGTCTAGCCTTCAAGTGATTCCTAACCCACGGTAATGTGGCTGACTCTAAACTACTGTCAAGGACTTCCTGACTTTAACAGGAATTTCCACATTCCACAATGGGAGCATTTGAAAGTTTTACATGGGTTGGGGGGGAGGTATTTCAAATGTTTAAACATAGCCAGCTGAAGGAAAATCTGCCAAAGATGTTAAAAGAAGCGGAAGGTGCACAAATGGCCAAAGTTATCACTTATTGCTGATGCCTTGAAGTTTTAACAATTTTGACATGCAATGCAAATGCTTCAGTTCTCTGCAGCCTTCAAAATCTTGTCTAGCTATTACAAAATGAGTCCAAATTTGTACATATTATGTGTATATATTTAAATAGAATTTTGTCACTAGTACTCCAGTACAGAAGTACACGAGTACAGTGAAGAGTTTTTATAGGCTGCCTTTTAATGGTGTCATCTTAGGTACAAGTACCTAGGTACAAATCTGACACAATAAAAAAACAGTAGGAAAGCATATGCATCACTTTCAGTGTCTGAGACTGAGTTAGGAATGAGGTAGTTATAACATTATGAAAAGGATTTATATTACAGTTCGGGAAAGGGTTACAAACAGCAACGGCTCAGCACGTGGCGCCAAACCACAGTCCAGCAACTGTCCAGCATCACTCCAGCCTCCAGACCAGTCCTCACCGGCACTGTGCAGCAATAAGGTAAGTTACATTGTACCAGGATTCGCTTCACCTCGTGACACTCCAGGACTCGCTATTCCCCCACGTGGCGCTCCGGGACCCGTTATTCCCCCACGTGGCGCTCTGGGGCCCGTTATTCCCCCACGTGGCGCTCCGGGACCCGTTATTACCCCACGTGGCACTCCGGGACCCGCTATTCCCCCACGTGGTGCTCCGGGACCCGCTATTCCCCACGTGGCGCTCCGGGACTTGCTATTCCTCCACATGGCGCTCTGGGACCCGCTATTCCCTCACATGGCGCTCCGGGACCCGTTATTCCCCACGTGACACTCCAGGACCCGCTATTTCCCATGTGGCACTCCGGGACCCGCTATTCCCCCAAGTGGTGCTCCGGGACCCGCTATGCCCCCACGTGGCGCTCCGGGACCTGCTATTCCCCCACGTGGTGCTCCGGGACCCGCTATTCCCCCACGTGGCGCTCTGGGACCCGCCATCTCCCCACGTGGCGCTCCGGGACCCGCTATTCCCCACGTGGCGCTCCAGGACTCCGCCCAGCCCACGCTCGCTCTGCTGCCATTGCTCCGGAGATTCAGTCCACGACTCGACCCATGCTTACTCTATTGCCGCTGCGGGACACGGCCCACCCGCTCAGCTCCCACCCAGTCTCCGGTCATGACTCGTCTCCCATGGCTCCTTTCTCCAGGTAGGGGTAGTTAAAAGTTTGGGAGGGAAGGTGGTGGGACGACAAAAAGTACTGCAAAGAGGAGAAAAAAAAGTCTTATTAACGTTATCTTACTCATGTTCACAGATAAACAAATCTTAGTTAAATATTTCATCTAACAAGCAATACATCAAATAAAAAAGAAAACAATCAATTGCATTATAGAGACTTTCATGACTGTGGGAAGTTCCAAAACATGCAGATTGAGAATGAAATGCTTTTGAAATGCAAAGGGTCGTTGTAGGAAATGTGGAAGTCAGTATGCACACAGCACGATTTCAATCTGATAACTAACAGATAATCTGTTAGTTGATGTTGATGAGACAATACAGATTGGCCAGGATACTGTTCTTCTTTTAAATATTGCCATAGGATCTTTTAAACCAGTCTGAGAGAGCAGATGGACCCTTTCATGAACATTTCAACTGCAAGAGAACATAGCACTATGTAGAAAAAAATTTGAAAATTTTATACTCACTTCTCCAGAGTGAGACTTGAGGTCAAAATTTTCTCACTCCAAGGCAAACATGCCACCACCTGAAAGGCTAAAACCAAAGTTTGTTAAGGAAAGATGCCCATCTTCAGACACATGTCTTCCAATCTACCTGTATTAGGCATTTCTAGATACCATTCTGTTTGTTTGTCTTGGGTGATTTTCTTCAAGTCTGACACATTATTTCACAGAGGTTATATTGGAAATGGTATGACAGTTGAGTGTTTTCAATTATCTGGACAGACTGGCAACGCCAGGATTGTCCTGCTCCGAGTCAAGAAGGTTAGTGGGGATACTGGCAGGAGGGTTGGGAAACAAAGGATTGAAATGGAAAAAGAACCATAGACAACATGAAAATAAAATTATGCAGCCAGTTGTTATGATCTAGAATGCATTGCATGAAAGGGATGTAGGGAGTAGATTTGACAAAAACTTTTAAAAGAAATTAGATAGATAATCAAAGGAGAAAAAGAAATGGAAATTATGGGGAAAGAGTGGGCAAGTAGGGTAAGGAGATGGCTCTTTCAAAGAGCTGATACAGCCACAGGGGCTAAGTAGATTCCTATTGTGCTACATGAGTCTCTGATCTTCTTTCAGTGATCTTTCCTTGTCTAACATGGATTTTTCTGATTTTGTCCCTTTAGATGCCATCCAAGTGGACTGTTCCTCACTTCTTTTAGTTTGGTCTTCAAAGACTTCTAAGAACAAGAACACTTACATGACACTTTTGATGAAATTGAGCCATCTCAAAACACTTAATAGGAAATTCATCAAACAAAGTCTGACACCAAGATTTATAAGGAAATATTAAGGCAGATAACCATAAGACTATATTGGTCTTAAAGAGTGTTTTAAAGAAGCCAAAAACGTAAAGAGACAAATAGATTCATGAAGGGAATTTCACAGCTTGGTCACTTGCAGCTGAAGGTGTTGATGTCAAAAATGGAGTACAGAATTTGATGATTGCAAATACCTCAGAAGTTTATGATTCTGAACGAGATCACAGAGATAAGGAGGAGCAAGAGCATGGAAAGAATTGAAATCAAGGATTGGAATATTGCTTATGTATGAGTCTATGTAATTGGTGAGCACAGGGCTGAGAGGTGAAAAGGAGACATGGTTTGATGTTTCTACCTGGTTTCCTCTGCTTGGGTCACATCATCCTTCAGAAGACCGTCTCAAAGTAAACAACGCAAATTTGTGTCTCACTGAAAAAATATATCACTGAGTTATTAGCTTCAGGTAATTCATTTGCTGTTACGAACTTGGTAGATTTCCTTTATTTATCACAGACATGAAGAAAACTGACTTACAACAGTCACTCATCAGGTCAAAGTTACCTAGTCAGCAGCCTGAATTTATTATCATTTTAGTTGTTGCATCTATTAGATCCAAGTGTTTATTGTTCTCTTTAAATCTGCAATGTAATAAAAACGTCCAAAAAAGTATCAGAGCAAGAATGTAATTTATTGTTTTATTGAAAAATTTTAACAACAATAAAAGCTGATCTATTTCCCTGTGAAAAGTACAGAAACACGTCCTGTCACTGTCATTTCACATTTGCTGCCTTATCCGCTGAGTTTTGCGTTTCTAGAAAAAATAACATTGGAAGAACTCAAGGTTGATTACACCCATGTAATTGTAGGCACTTAGACACTCTGATCTTTGCAGTTTTAAGGGATAGCTCACACAATTGGTAGTATTTTACTTGCTAGACTAATCTCACATACCAGCTGCTTGGTTCAGTCTCTTAATCCTGTCAGATTGCTCATCACACACTGAACAATTTCAGTGATTCTTTCTATCAGGAAAAGGAGCTATTTCCCAAACTTGCAGAGTGTTACAGTGCATGTGATCTCATGGCACTGAGAAATAACTCCCTTTAAATGCTGTGAGATATTTCTTTGCTTGGGCTAACATCAGAACACAACAGTAATAAGGAAGAGTTTTATTAGTAAGAAAATAGATAGATGGGGAAGATTTATCTAATAGTGTGAGGTTTCAGGATAAAATCTGTCAGGGTGGTGGGAGAGGTGGAAGAAGTGATATGCTGACAAGGGTGGATTTCAAAAGTGTCAAGGGCTGTCATGTGGAATGATCCAAAAACTTGGTTTCTGTATTGGTGTGATTAAGTGACTGCAATAATACAGCTGAAGTGGATGGATTAACATTTGCCAGAAAATCTAAGCAAAAAGAAATTTCAGATATTTAATACACGTAAAATGGCTCTTATGGAAAGCAGCTGAAACTGCTATATATTTAGAGAATGATTTGACTGAGAACTGCAGATTTTAGGCACACTGTTTTCTTAATATTCACAGTCAATGCAGTTCATTGTTATGACGTCGCAGTTAAAACACAACATTACATATGAAATTCAATAAACAAAATGGCATCTTTAAAACTGATTGAGAGTGCTTAATCAAAGAGGCGGCCATTAGATTTTTAGGTCTTGCTTTAAGTAAATTGTTCAATTGCTTTAGCTTAAATCACTTTCACAGGTGAATCCCAACCCCACATATGTGCAAGATGGTCAATGCTAGACTTGAACCTTATCTAAACTTTCAGTGATGAGTTCAGAATGAGTGGCAACATGTATCCTCACTTTGTTCAAGCAGACAGACCCAAATGGCAAATAAATTTATGGGATTGAGAGCATGGAGAAAGTAATGCATTACTGTAGCATGGATACTCCAGCAGTTATGACCAGAACCATCAACCAGAATGTCAGGGCACCATGCCACTCCGATGAAGAAGAACAGTCCCAGTAAAAGTGAGCTGTTGCATATACTTTGTCTTTCCCATAAGCCGGTATTTGCTCCACAATGAGCGTTCCCTTTACACTTTATAAGATAAGTTGGGCAGAACCATTCGGGGCTCAGGTACTTCTCTCAGTATCGTTTTTGGATGCAGAAGATTCAACCACAGCACCACCAAACCCCTCTTTGGAAAATAGAAGAATTTAAAGTAGGAATAATGTTCAACCGTTGCCCATTTTCTGTTTTATGATCCTGAGATCCACCAAGTTCATGCCTTAGAAATGAGAAGACTGTGACATGTATTAAAAGGTCTTAAACAGTTTTACTCAGGCGGTAAGTGTAAATTTCTGCAAGTGCGTTTCAGCAATGTCTGGCCCCTGAATAGACAACCAGTGGAGGTGAGCTGAGGTCTGCCAAATGATGTTCCCTTCGATTGTGTATGCATTTTTCAAAAAAAAAACAGAAAGAATCTAGTTCTATTCACTAATATCTAGGGTGATGGTTAAAAAATGGTGCAGCTGGTCATTTTTGGAATGTTCAGAATTCATATTCATATTCATCTGGGTACTGAAGTGTACAGATGCTTCTGAAAGACCCACAAGATGCTGTCAATATTGAGGCAAAATAAATTGCACTGAGTTATTCATATGCAAACACCATAACAGCTTCAGGTGAGGGCAGTGCTGAATTAAATGCAGAAACTGAAAGTTTCCTGTCTGAGACACATAGTGCTCCATCATTAACTGTGTAAAAGCCATAGCCGTAATGTTATTGGGGCCCGAGCAATGTGGGCTATGGTGAGATTTGTGACAGAATTGGTGTGTAGACCTACAAGGCCCACCTTGATGCTGGGAGTAATTCACTGCATCTCTTATGCACTTGAGAAACCGGCGAGGAGATCTGTACTAGTCCTTGATCATTCAAGGAGGTGCACAGGGGATCTGTAGGGGCAATGGGGAGATTACTGCCAAAAGGTGCGGGGTATCAAGACTGATGAGGGAAAGGCAGGAGCATGTGTAGACGGGAGAATGAGATGGTGATGGGGAAATTTCAGGTGTATGTGGTGTTTGCGGAACAGCATCGGGGAGTTTGGTAGGCTTTGGGAGATGGAGTTATTGACAGTTACCACCATTGTGATCTCTCGAGGGGTAACGTAGTGAGGCAAGGTAGGCATCATTACCATTTAATGTTGGTGTTCAGCGGTTCAGAGACATTGGGAGACAATGTTCAATACGGTGGATTTCCACATGGATAGGTATAGAACGAAATTGGCAAGGCAAAAGGACTCATGGATTGTACCTGGCAACCAGATGGAACCTAGAATTGATTGTATTCACTATGAGCTACATTCCCTGCTATTACCCACATTTTTCTAGAAGCAAAATGAAACTAGGAAATATCTGAAGCAATTTGCAGAGCAGGCAGATTCAGTGTCAGTTTGATGGATGAAAACGTGGGTTCCATGTCTACTGGATGTTATGATATCAAAGGGGCAAATACATGAGGCATACATTTGTAAACTACAGCTACATTTGCAATAATTTATTTTCCCATTTGCAATGCAAAAAGAGTGAAGAGTTTAGCTTGTCTCACAAACAAACAATTGGTTTTCATTAAACAAAGAACTTTGAGGCATTGTGATTGCAAGCAAATATAATCATTTAGGTTCTTCACAGATTAAACCTCACTTTCTATGACATAGATATGCAGCATGTCAGTACTGCATGGACCTGGTGTTGAAAGGTTCATCATTAAATTATTGCAACCATTTTACCTCATTATAGTTAGCACATTTCAAAAATTGCCTGGTCACAGTTTGTTTGGTGTCAATGTTGAAAAGTGAGCCTTCTCTGTAGCTGAGTGATGTGCAGGGGATACTTGCAGAGTAAAAAAGACAACTTCTGAGATCATACATACAAAGCTATTATTGATGATGTTATGAACAAATGATACTTGCATGAAGATAAATATGGCACTGAGGAGACTCTAATGAAGAAATATTAGCTTAGATCTAATGTAGAATGTATTGTATATGGCAAAATTGGTGTGAATAAATATGTTTGAAAAGACCTAAGATTTAAACTACATTAAAATAAGACCTTATTGTCAAGAACCCAACATGATTATCATCAAGCACCATGTCAATTTTATATAGTTATGAACATTAGTCACAGAAAAAAAAGTGCAGTAAATGACACTGCATGTATGGCAACTAAAAATTATAAGCAATATTTTTGTGATTTAACAGCAATGATGGAATACATAGAAGTTAATTAATCAGCTATAATTTGGTTGATCTGGTATTATGCCTTAGTTTTCAAATCAACATGTATGATTAAAAAATTAAATAAATAAGGACATTTGTCTTTTTTCTGAAAATAAAACTCAAGTATTAAACATTTCTTTAAAGGAAGAAAACAAATTTTGAGAAGCTGTACTTTCTAAATCCAGCTTACATTACTCCCCTTTAATATTGAGTATTGCTGTGATTAATTGCATGAAAAAGTTACTTTTGTTTGGTGTTCTTCTCATCGAATCTTGAACAGGTAGATAAGATGAATGGCTTCTAAATAAAGGGACTTGAACAGCTTTTACCTTGTGCACAGTAACTTCATACCCAAACGATAATCTAAATTGCATTACTTTAAAGCACCTCACTCAGTTAGTGCCAAGAATGTTGATTCTACACTGAAGAACTTGGTAACATGATGACAATGTGACAAGCTTGAAGCATGTAGGATCAAAGATGATTAGGTTTAAGGACAATATGGAGTGGAAATTTCTAGCCACTTGATTGATATGTCAATGGCAAGAAACTTGAGAAAATATAGCAAAAATGAAAAAGAATCAGAATCATGACTTTGTGAAGAAACCTCTGATTTTCCCTTTAAAGTTAAAACAATGAGATCAGAATCTCCCTAATGAGCGGTGACTACTTTATTTCCAGGTATTTGCATCACATTATTAGCCAAACACACCTCATTGTCTTCCTCTTGGTAGAGGTGTTGCCATTATGAATGCACCATTGAATGATGATTGGCAATTAACTGCCAAACTTTGTTTAGATTTTAAATCAGGAAGATTGCCAAAGGCATTGCACTGAGAAATGAACTAGCAAATGGTTTGCCCCTACTTTGTTTTGTTGTCACTACTAATCAGAGTTCATCAGTCAATCAATCAAAACTTTTGTTTCATACAGCATAAACTTTGCTTTTCCCCTTGGATTAGTACTCTTGCAAATTGCCCTGATGTATGCAAGCTATAAAGCTTCAACAGAATCAGTCTTTTTCCCAGCAATACTTAAACTTTACACCTCTCCATTTTGTGTACTATTGAAGTTCCACAGACTGCACACAAATAGAAATCAATTAACTGACAAGAATATCCAATCTTACACTTAATCCTGCTTTAATGAAACGCCAAAAAAATTACATTTTGTTGAATGAGATGTAATTGGGGTTTTAACAATGTACTAAGTTCATAATTACCGGTAAACAGTCTCACAGGCCTTGAAAGAGTATACTTATTTTTGTTGAATTTCTCCACAATGATAAAAACTTCTACATTTTTGAAATAGTATACATATTAAAAAGTTTGTTTATTACATTTTAACTTCTATCCTCAGGCCATATATGTGCTTCAATCCTTTATTTTGCCATGTACAAAATTTCAGATTGAAAATGAAAATACTTCAGAGTTTCTTCACAGATTGCTATTTAGACGAGTATTTGAATGTGCTTGGCAGCTTCGTAACATTACTGCAACTAAATTCCTGGTGATCTCCGTTATTTGGAGCCGGGTGCAAATTCTATCTCATCAGGAAAGGGGGAATAAACACGAAGAGAAAGCTGGCATTCGTAGGCAGATTTCTTTGAGGCTAGCAGCAAACCTCATCACTTCACCACTGACTCTAAAATCTAAGCCAGGGGCTCTATACAAATAGGACATTAGTTCAAATGGAGCCCAGAATGAGGGGTTGAAAATTTCTTCAGCAATGTTCAATTTTTCGTCTGAATTATTTCTAAATTAGCAATGTCACTGAATAGCATGAGATATTGAGATTTTGTTTCTGGAATCAGGGGTAACTTAATTCAAACATATAAGATCCTGAGTTGGACCGAAGGGTCTGTTTTCATGCTGTATGACTCTATCAGATTCTATCAGATGAATAAGATCGACCATAAGGTGTAGAGCTGGATGAACACAGCAGGCCAAGCAGCATCAGAGGAGCTGGAAGGCTGACGTTTCGGGCCGAGACCTTTCTTCAGAAAAGCCTGAAACGTCAGGCTGACATTTCAGGCCTAGACCTTTCTTCAGAAAAGCCTGAAACGTCAGCCTTCCTGCTCCTCTGATGCTGCTTGGCCTGCTGTGTTCATCCAGCTCTACACCTTGTTATCTCAGATTCTCCAGCATCTGCAGTTCCTACTACCTCTGAAATAAGATCAACCAAGTGGCTTTTGAAAGCACAGCTAGTGAATTAGATTTTGTTGTCACCTGTACTCAAGCACAGCGATATTGGAGTACAGTGAAAAATGTACAAAGTCACCATTCCCGTCTCCATCTTAGGTACAAAGGTACCTAGACACAAAATATTAGGTACAAAGTAGAAAAATAAAGAAATAAATTTAAGACTTCAACATTACAGTCCTTCTTAAGTGCTTAGCCATACTCTGTATCTGGATCCTTCCACCTGACGCAGAGATCACCACCAGCAGGAAACAGTTGGACAGCCTCAAGTCCCTTCAAAGGGCTGGCCATCACTACCTTGCCTCTACCGACAATGCCATTGCCATGAGTCCACACTGAGCTGATCTCCGCAATACAGCCGCCGTTGTAGCTATCGGGTCCCCGCACCGGACACTGGGCCCAAATTTGCCTCCCTCCACCACTGCCAGAAACACACTCTCGCCTCCATCCTCCATCCTCCACCACCAGGCTGACCAACTCAACTCCCTCTGCTGCCACCAGGAACACACCCTTGCCTCCCTCCTCCATTCACCATCGGGAATTCACTCTCGCCTCCATCCTCCACCACTGTCGGGAGCATAAACTCAACTCCCTCCATCGTCGTCGGGAAGAAATCTGCATCAGACCTACTGGACGCCTTGAAGCGGCCGAGCTGCCTGCAGAGGGTAAGTAACAGAAATAAAGCAGTGAAAGATGAGAAAAAAGTAAAAGCAGACGAGCTTTGGGCAGGAGCCCTAATGCACTGTTGTTTCTCCACCACCTTCTCCCAGCTAAATGTGAATGTATAGACTTTCTCCGATTCCTCTGGTGGGACAATCTAGAACTATGCGTTATAGTTTAAAAATAAGGGGTGCGCATTTTGAGACAAGATTAAAATTCTTTTTACGTATCTCTGCTTTATATATGTAATTTCTTTGTAAGTACAGACATGGTTAATTATGATTGGAAGTGAGTGCCTAAAGGATAGTTGCATTCTTCAAAAGCTACAAGTAATTCACTTTGATGTGTTCCATTTGCTTTCAGCACCAATGAGTCTGTCATGATTATTCCAACATAGCTGAGGATCAATTGGATCAAATCCAAGGTGCTTCCCCTTGCTTTGAATTGAATTGAACTTATTTCACTATTACTCATTTACTTTGAAATCTTGAGGCATAAATTACTGGCAGATATTGAAAACAGTCCACGATTCAATTTCATGGCAATTCTAAGTAAAATTAAGATGGATCTTGAGAGACAGAATCTGCTCCAACTCTTATTATAGAGCTGTATAAATACAATTAAAATGAAGGTCATATCTGAATTCAATTATTTATTGAACAGGACTGTTCTGCAGATATCCTTAAGACAATCACTGTCTACATCAGGAACATTTTGGAGACAGAGAAACAGCCGTCAGTTTATTACAATCATAGAAAGAAACCTATATAAATTTCAGTGTCTTACGTTTATCATGACACTTAACAATGCAAGCAAGTAATTAATTGCCTTGAAATGCGTGAGGAATCAAACAAGTGAAAAAGTTGATGAAAATGTAATTGCTATGTTCAAATTGATTGGTAATATCCATATTAACCACCAATTATCAAGTGTTGTTGTTCCGTGTTAGCTATTTAAAACAGCAGTGTCTCACAAAAATCCATTTTTTTCAGAGCAAGGGGCTTCATCCTGCTGTTCCGACTCTTCCGCCACTGTTTGGCAAGGTTGCAAGTGAAAGGAGCAAGGCACAAGGGTGAGTGGTGATGAGGAGAAGGGGAGAATTGAGGTGAGCCTGTACACCATCCACAGCTTGTGAATCAGAAGAGGCTATGGGATGATGGAAGAGTGAGATTTGAGGAGAACAGTTAGGAATGACGATAGCATCACCTTCAGTGCTTCATGTCCTGCCTCAATCACGGCTGCACAGCAATAGCGGCCATCATTTCCTCCATCAAGGTGGAAATCTACAGCCATAGTTGTTCACGCTGGGTAGCTCCTGCTACCTCCAGCTATGGTTCACCTTATCCTGCAAAGTGTGTCAGTGAGTATGCTGCAAAGTGTTTGGATGATGTGACTGTCATAGTTGACTGGTTGGTTGCGTGAGGAAGTTGCAAGATGATGATTTCATCTTGCTGAATGCTAAGTGTACAAGGGTGAGTCAAAGCTATAAATGTCAGGTATGAGCAGTGAATGATAGAGATTCACTAACTCTCCACCACATATGAGAGACTCTCAAGCTTCCTGTGTCACCATATCTAGGATCTTGGGACCATATTTTTTAGCATGGACTCTCGCAGCTATCTCCTCTTTTGGCCTTCAGATTTCCGAAATGCTCTCTGGCTCCCTGTGAATAGAGAATGCTTCCACTCCTCTTCTATCCTGAGTTAAGCCCTTTAATCCAGTGTCTGACCACCATGGAGCAGGATTCTATCAGTTGCCACTCTTCTTACACTTTAGATAACTTCCCTAGCCACTTCTAACACTGGATCCAGCTAGAATGTGTTCCTTAATAAGAGGTGTAGGTTTATTTTACATAGTGCTAGCCTTGCACAAGTCTGGATTCCCTGTTGAAGGATACAGTCACTCAACAGTAAACTTAATGCAGGACTGCATGCTGCAGTTATTAGTTGAACATCCGCATGAAGTTTGCATGCTAACTGCATCAGAACCAAATAGGTAACTGTATATCACAGTTACCTCATCCTTTCTCAGGGACTATCCATTTTTACCCCGACTAAATCCTGAAATTTATTGGGAGGCCATTTGGCCAGTCATAACGGTGTTAGTTCTTTGAAAACATTGACCAGTTGGTCCTATTCTGCTCTTTTCCTTTAGCCCAGCAACGTCTTCCTCTTCTATGACTACAGATGTTCTATAGGTTTTATATTGAAGTATACTTTTCATGGCATGGCATGTTAAACGTGGATAAAGGGTTTTTTGAGGATACTGGAGGCAGAGTCAAGAAGATGTTTCCAAATGATATTTAATGGTCGGGGAAGAAATAACACACTAAAATGGAATCAGGAAAGAATTTGAGAGACATTGCGCAGCCTTACCATTTTACATTGTACATTCAGAACTTCTCGCAGCAATGTGTGCAAAACACACACATTAAACTTGTAAACTGAATTTTTTGAGAGCGAGCTTCCTGAACTGATATTTATGCACACAAAAATACCATTAGGTTTTCTCTATTTGAGTTCAAGTAACAATAGAATAGAGTCATCTACGTTTAACAAATGCGCATGGGCATGAAGTAGTATGGAGTATGTATGTATGTCAATAAGATTATAGAAAATTGTACTTAGGAAGACCCAAAAGCTTCAGATATTGTGTGACAGTCATTTATGGATGAAACCACACTGGTCACATCTGATGATTTGTCGTTGTTAAAGTCTCAGTTTTCTAATGTATGATGGGAATGCCTTCAGGCACAGAATTAGCTCCAGCACCAGTCATTGTGCTGGGTAGTATGCTCCAAGGCAGTATAAAATAATATTAAGAGTTAATGCCATATCACACCCTAAGGGCAGAAATCCAAAAACCACTAATAAAACACTTGGTGAAAGATTTAGATGCTGACATTAATAAGATTTCACAGAAACATCTCTGGATTAAGAATCATACAGACTGCTAAAATTGAATGCAAATAATACAATTTTAATCTTGTATAGAGCCCACAATACTCCCTTCTAAACTTAAACAAATTGAAAGAAGCATAAACTGATGAAAATTGAAGCTGAAGGTAAAAGGTTAACATTAAGGTACAAGCTTTGCAAAGGGAGCCAGTCATCACTTCAGTCTAGGAAAAGGTATTTCATATGATGGAGAGAATTATTTAACTGACACTGCTGAGGAAAGCAAGTATTATGCAGATTAGCACTGTGAGATAGAAAGGATCAGAGGAATACTGATATTCCATTTACTTGATTTACTCTGAGGCACATGGATTGCTCCACAGTGCCTAAATGATAAGAATCTTTAAATTACAGTGGATAGAACTTCCTCATTCTAATATGAGGCTGATCAGTACTGAATTGCAGCTGTTGATTCCCAATCACATTTCTTCATCTACACATTTCTTCAACATTTCAAGATGATTCATAAAATCTGCACAAATGTATATCAGGTACAATATATTTCTTTGTAAGGTTAATGTTGTAACATTTAAGAGTTAAGGTCAATTGATATACAGTTACTCAGTGAAATCTTCCTCCATGTATTGCTTACTTGCAAATGCAAGTGAAACATAAACACTCAATTATATAAAACTGTTTGAACATGGTCTAATATATTTAGCTGCTATTAGAGAACATAAAAGAGCTGACATTGGGGCAAGAGATCCTCCATGCATTTGGTATATCTAAGTTACAAGCCTATTCTTCTTAGCTGGGTTAACAACTTTAACAGACATAATGAACAGTGAAAAACCTCCTTTATTTTTAATTGAAGGTTTTATTATTTGTTGTTTTATCTCAGTTTAATTTAAAATTATATCTCCTTGCAACAAAACATAGCATTACCCTAAACAATGATATGATCACCAAAGATTTGTCAGTGGCATATGTAATAAATGAGTTTGAGAATACGTATACTTTATTTCAAACGTAATGCATTTGTCATTGCTGTGCCAGTCCTAGTGATTGATTCAAAATCAGATAGAGATGGTTCATTCATGGTCCAGGAATAGGGAAACAGGACTTAAATGAAGCAGAAGGAAAATAGATAAAATTGAAACAAAACAGAAATTATTGGATAAAATTGTTGTTCAAATATTTCAATTATGCATTTTATTTTCAGATCTTTGAGTGAATCCTGGTTACCTGAAATTTTTGACAGTTCCTTGTAAATATTAAAGAACTTCTGATATCAAACAAAATTAAGACATGAAAAGCTTTTCTTTTCTGAACAGCACACGAAAAGAAAAAGGAAATAATTGCAGGCCATTAGTCAGCAAATTACCTTCCAATGGAGATAGTAGGGCTTCGCAGTGGGGTTAATAAGGTTCTAGGCCCGAAACATCAGCTTTCCTGCTCCTCTGATGCTGCTTGGCCTGCTGTGTTCATCCAGCTCTACACCTTGTTATCTCTACCTTCCAACGGAGTACTTTTTGAAGTGTTGTCATCAGTGAGCTCTCAATTTGATGAAAAATCTACTTGGGTTCATGAACTTCTGCCATGGATCTCATTGTGACTGAACAGACTCATTCTCAACCCACAGGTGTTTGATACATGGAGGCTATACCTACAGACACAAGCTAGTGAGATCTAGAGTGCGGGATTTCTTACCTTTCCTTCTGTGGTGCTGCTCTGCATCATCATTAATGCTCTTGGATGGAAAGTATGACACAGTGGATCGGTTGCTACCATTATGACTGATTGGAAAACTCCTCCCAGTATTTAATGTCAATACTGTAGCCCTTGAAAGACAGCTTTAGATCATCTTTGGAGCTATTTTTCCCTCTCTGGCACTGGAATTCTGACCAGTTGTAAGTTGAGAAAACCAGGGATAAACTTTTCAGCCATCTGGACGCAGCCATTGATTGTGCAGGACTTTTGTTTGGTTGCTTGTAAAGCTGGCTTCAAGAAGAAGAATAGTACTTGTTCAATAGTTCATACATTTGTAGCAGAAGCAGAGCTGGTGCAAACTCTCTTGCACTTGCACAGGTATCATGGCAACATAGGAATTTGGTGATGACAACTGCTGTGCAAACTCTGACTTTTGAAGGTTTGCATAGTCAAACAAAGCAGCAAAGCAGTTGACCAATTAAGAACTTCTTTGAAATATATTCAGTTTTGTAACGTAAGAACGCTGAAGTCAGTTTGCAGCCAGCAAGATCCCACAAGCAGCAAATGAGATAATGAGCACATAATCACCTTTTAGTGATTTTGACTGAGGAATAAATATTGGCCAGGATACCAGGGAGAATTCGCACGCTTGTTCGCAAGGCTGTGTCATGGAGCATTTTCCATTCAATAGGAGGGTGACATAATCTTGGTTTACCTCTTACCCCAGAGGTAGCATGTCTTATACGTTCAAATTAGGTGTTCAAGTTCCGAGATGAGGACTGGAACCCATCACCTTTTTGAGAAATAATAGCTCTGCAACTGGCCTTGGTTCTTTAGGGGATTATTTATTAATCTTGGGCACAGAAAATGTCCAATAAAAGTATTTTTAGTGGAGCAGTTAATGAAAATGAATTTACTGCTGAGACGATGTCTTACAACATGGTCATAAAGATAATGGTGACAGGCAATATCAATCTAATATCTTTTGTAGCCGAAAATAATGATGTAACAAGGACTAAAGCTTGAAAAATGTGACTCTGTTCTATATAATGTCTCTTGACTTTTCCACTCTCTCTAAATGATCAAATTGCTTGTCCCACCTCCAGAACTGAATAAGCCACAGACTCTATGCCTGAAAATTAATTGAGGCTGAACTAGAGTGTTCACAATTTTGGTGTCATATTTGACCATGAAATGAGTTTTCTGTTGAATTCGCAAGACATTGAGGACATTGTCTTTCCATTTTAATTCATCTGCTCCTCAAACTTGTATTAATATCATGACTGAGCTCTGAGAGTCTTTGATAGAAGAGGACTGGAAACAATGCAAGTGCAAACAAGTGAACATTTGTCAACTATATACATTATGGACAAGGACTGATTCCAGTAGCATTTCATTAGAATCTTCTTCCCTCACGTTCTGGTCACACAAAATCTGACATCACTGATGATGCAATATATTTCATTCTGTCTATAAATTATTTATACTTTTGATCCTACTCTGACTGCAAATCCTCAGCCCATGGCCACTGCACCTACAGTAACTTGTACCAGTGGCTCCAATCTTCAACTGTATTCCCTGCTACCCTGGACAAAGTGTTGGGCAATGTATACACCATAAAGAGACGATGGATTAAGATATGAATTTTCTTTGTTTCCCTGTTGTTGATTTTTTCAGCACATTGATGAATGGATAAGCTGTTCGGTCTCTTCTTCAATGAATGAAACTCAATCTGCTTCTGTGAAGAAGCATACAACCATATCTTTGATTGCTTCAACAAACGAGGAATGGAATATTAGCTCTTCTGTGGGCCAATCAGAAGAACAAAGTGAAAATATGAAGGACATTGTAGGGGAGGAATAGTTTTCCTACTAATTTTGCATGAATTTATCTTTCTGTAGGTAGGTTCTTGTGCACTCAGTGTGAGTCTGCTCCTCAATAGGCAATAATATGCCAGGAACCTCAGGAGGGCATGTGGGGTAACCAACATCAACAGTGAAGGAAAGTTGTTGATTCAGAGAAATCACTTTATCTTGTACACCCACGATACAAATAAAGTTGGTAATAAGCTAATCTGTGTTTTCTCTGATTTCCAGACTTGATTGCAAATTCTACAATGTCGGGCATTAATTCTACCAAACCTGCCTTGGCAATAGAAAGTATCTCAAGTTTTTTTACTTCTTTATATAAAGGAGAACTTGCATCAAGATTTGCAATTCTGTGTCATTGTTGTGTTCAGCAGAATGACTGGATGATTTACATCTTTGTTGTTTTTGTGACCATACTAATCCTTCTCAGCAAAAGCATCAGGGCTGACCTCATCTACACTGTCTTTCAAATGTTCAGGGTCTTCCATATCAAGGATATCAGTCAAATTTTGATTGTCATTCTTTCATAGTTTTACTTAAAGAACAAATGAAGATCTTTATTGTCATCTAGCATCTGAACTCCACCATTCTTGGTGCAATTTTTCCCCACTTCTTTTCTCAGAAAGAAATGAAAAAAAATAAGATTTCCTCCTAGGGTTCTAAAGAAATGGACTTTCATCAATGAAGATTGATTCAAAGTGCATTGAGTGAACTTGAACTTCTTCGACAACCAGTGAAAAAAGAAGATTCAGAACCACACATGAAACTTTTTTAAAATAAAAAAAACAATACTGACTACAAAGGAGAGAAAGTGTATTGGAGATCTCTCTTCCATTGTAACCAAATGGAGCACGGTTATTGGAACAGCTCCTCACCCAAAATGAATGATAGTTTGTCAGGGAAAGTGAGACTTCAGTCAGTGTTTGAAATCTGAAAGAATAATTATGCCTGGTCAAGGTTTCAACTTAAACTGAGCTTTCTTACCATTAGCCATAGAATGCACGTAACAGAAATCATCTTGTGGGTCTACCATGGTCTCCTAAGAATACAGCTTTTAGTTTAGATCCAACTACCTATTGGACAGTTGCTTGGAGCTGTCTAGTTTTAAAGCTTTGATCCCAAATGAAATTCCCCTGTTCTTGCAGCAAACCATCCTAAGATGAACCATCTATGGCATGCTTGCAATTCTTCATTAATAGCTAAGCAAGTTTCACACAGGTGAGAATTTATTTTCTGCCACAATGTGGGCGTGATTCAATGCCAATGGCTGTGCCATCTTCCCAACTTTTGTGCTTTGTTCCTAGTACATTGCCAGCCCTCTGGTTGACAAATTGGAGTAAATTGGAATTAGTGGCCTGACGCTAAGATGGATTGTAGCACACTACAATCCCTCTTGGATTTCACAAATTCTGACAAAATATCATCCAACATATCAACTACCATGTAGTTTGTTGTTAGATCCTCCCTTATTGTCTTTTAGTTTCAATTTTCCTCATATCACTGCCACTCCTTCCTTGCTGTTGACTTTTAGATGATCATGGTTGCTAAGGCCTTCATGCATTCACTGAGATGACATACCAAATACAGTCACACTCTGGAATGGACTTCTTTACCATTGCAGCGCATCTCTGCATTTAGGTGTGGCACCCAGAAAGCCAATTCTGCATGGTCAATGGCACCCTGTACCAAGGGGAAGTTATTCCGGTAGATCATGTGCACAGTCAGCCTATTTCTTTCTGGTTAGAAGCAATGGAATGTCCACCAGTCTTCTGGCACACAAAGCATCAATCACCTCCCCATAATAGTGTAAGCTGGGAAATGTTAGAGATGTCATCTGGCGGGCCTTCCAAACCAAAGATCAATGATCCCAGCTATCTTCATAGCCATTCCCAACACTGTACTCACCCCACTTTGAGACTACAGGCTGATGAATGCTTACATAATGTCCTGTGAATATAGTTTCCTGCTGAAAGCTCTACTCCCATTCTTCTCCTCCTCCCAATTGTCACTTCCATGTTATCTCCATTCAATTGTTGCAAAGCTGCAGGCCAAGGAATCCACGGCACACAAGGATTGGGAGAATGTAGTCTGATCATAGTCTTGAAATAAGAACTAAGGGATCCATCGTATGCAATGTCACTCACTGCAGCCGTGACAAAACTTAAAAAGGAAACTCACAGCATGCAAGCAGAATGCATAGAAAACATTAGGATACCGACTTGCAATTTGTTGATGATCTCTTTACCTGGCACTGATGGGGGATCCTTACTCCTGCAGATGAATACTGTGTGTGTGAAGAAGACAGGGCATTGACTGGGCCATTGAAGTCAAAATTGGCACTGCTGTGCTTAAATAACTGATACTATCTGGCTGATGTCCACAAGCTGCCAACTTTGAATATGTCTGATACAATCTTCCTAATGCCTATGCTTAGCACCCTTATCCAAACGACAACTGTCGTTGACTGCATAAAACAGTACAGATATCACTTGGTAACCAAAATGGTAGCTACCATGCTGAAAATCCAAGCATTATAGAGCCACATTTTGCAGCCAGACTTAGTTTTTATTTGCAGGAAATACAATGCAAAAGCTAAGTAATGTGTTATTCATGAAATTGAACAGTATTATCAATATTTATTGTACATAATTATTTTAAAATGGCTTCAGTTGCAAATCAGAATTTCTTCTTCCTCAGCAAGGTAGAAAATAAACTCCATAGCCAAATTTTCTGTAGGATTAGAGCAGGTTGATTGATTTGCAGATTAGTTAAAATGTAGAGTTTTGTTTGAGATGTTAATTAAATTGAAAGGTCAACTGGCTCAGTTGCTAGCACTCTTGTCAATTAGAACTCTTGCATATAATCTAGGCTGACTCCTTAATGCAATGAGAAAGTTAGCAGGTCATGGATGATTCATTTTGCTTAAGGGGAAGCTCATTTTTGGCATGAATATAAGATGGACATTTTATAAAAATTCTGATAGTAAGTTTTCTGTCTCCGTAAATGTGTGAATTATTGCCTGCCTTTAGAAGAATTTGACATTAAATAGTTCTCACCATTTAAACAACAGAAAAGCTTAATGTAGCACTCAAATACCCCTGAGAATGGCAGCATTTCAAAGCAAGGACATTACAGGAAATATTTACAGGTTTAACCGCAGTGCAATGAATAGATTGTTGAATGGGAAAATTTACCTCTGAAATTTCCTTATGATAACATTTGATAGAACAACGGCACTAACACTTTTAAATTGGCAATTTCTCTGCATCTCTGTTTTTTTATTTATATGTTGCTATTTTGAAGTTTATTTTTAAAGAAAGGGTTTTTCTCCCTCAAACACGTGCACAATTAAGTGGAAATATTAGATTTAGTTATCCTTGCTTATAAAATGTATACCACTGTCAAATCAAATATGTGTCAACTCAGAACAAAATTTTATTGTCTTGCTTTTGGTTTCAGGCTGCATTTGCCATTAGATACAATGATAAACCTTCCTTGCTCTGATGGGTAGACAGACGAAGTGTCATTATATGGAATATTGCAACTGAGTTATGCCAAATGTCCTATCTTACTCTTTCTTCAGCCAACATCAATCCAGTCACTGTTCCTGTCAGATTACCAAAGACAGCCACAATACTGTGATGATCTGATCATTTCTTACTGAAATAATATACACACCTGTCTCAACAGAGAGTTTTAGGATCTTAACAGTGGCTGTGATTTGAAAATCAGTGTTTCACAATTTCAAAAATGACCCCGAGTTTCCAGTTGCTTGCTATTTCAACTCACCGCCATGTTCCAACGCCAATATTCCTGTCTCAGCCCTGCTGCAATTTCCCAGCAAGCCTCAGCGCAAACGCAAAGAATGGCATCTCATCTTCAGCTTGGGACCCTGCAGTCCCTAGGACTCAACATTGACTTCAATAAAATTACAGCCTGATCATGTCCTTCCTTTCTTTTTACCAACCCCACACTCTGGTTCAGTCATGACATGAGTTGCTTTCAGTACAGTCTACCCATTCTCTCTATTCTTAGTCCTTATTGTCACTTGTTCTTCTCTTCTGCCCTTCTGCCTATCCCTTTCATATTTCCCTCTGTTTAGGCTCCATCGCCTTCTATTCACTCACCTCCCCTACATATTTTATCCCCAACCCCATCTTCATCATAAGTGCAATGTTTTCCTAGCTGCCATCAGTTCTGAAGAGTCATTTGACTCATAACGTTAACTCTACTCTCTTCCACAGATGACGCCAGACATGCTGAGTTTCTCCAGCAATTTTTGTTTTTGTTTCAGATCTCCAGCCTCCATAGTTCTTTGTTTTATTTTAGTTTACTCATAATTAGTAATGCTAATAAGTTCAGATGTCACATCCTCAAAACACTAAAGAATGCAAGATGGGCTATTAAGTTAGTCTTCATATTCCATCATGTTTGACACAGAGAAACATTTGCTCAAATAACGTAGCACATTATTAAACAAAGCAATGCAACTAGACACACTTTGAGCTCTTTTAAATTCCACCTCATTAGTAGACAACTCTTCATGAGGTAACTTCACTGAAACCATCTAATTCAATGAGTTTGTTGAAAGTCAAATACTGCTGACAAAACTGGCATTGGTACATGACCTATTGGTCCAAACAGATTGTCTTGGCTGAAAAAATTGAAATAATGCAAGATGTTATTCAGAGCTGTGCTACATTTTTTTTAACAATTCAGCAGCAATATCAACAGTATATTACAACTAATTTTCTAACTGATCTGTGAAATCAAAATTAATTGAAACAAACTTGCACAACATTTTATCAGCAAGTGCATATTGGCAAACAGCACTTTCATGTCTCATGCACCCTCCTATTTTATGGATTATGTATGCCATACTGCAACATAAATCCTATTAATTTTAATGCTAAAGAAGGTCTCATTTGTCTTGGTATATTTTAGCTATAATTCCTGAGGGTACCAGCGTATTATTCTAATCTATATTTATTCATGGAATCAAAAATATTTTAAAATTTAATCCCCTTATGAATGAAAAGTTAGATCATTTACAGAATGTGGAGAAGAATGCAATTCAGAAAAGCACGGAATTTGTTTTGCTACTGATTTAATGTTAATGCATTTAAATGTTATCGCAGCAAAGATAATTGAACTGACATATCTAATTTTTTCCTGCTTCACTAATATTACCCTCGTCTAACGGATGATTTCATGCCAATATGACAGCACTTACAAAGACATTTTTGTGACAGGTGCACTGACCTCATACATTGAGTGGTGTAGGTAACTAACAGAGCCAAAAAAAACACTTCTAACTTGATGGTGTCAGTTTTGGCTAGTTAGTTGCACTCTCACCTCTTGAGTTTGAACTTGAAAAGAATCTGGAGCTGACATTCCAGTTCGGTACTGAGGGATACTGAAGTTTCAGTAGAGCTGTTATTTAGACAAGACTTTAAGATCTCTGGGTTTTTTCAAAAAGGAAAATGTAAAAGTTTCCCTATTTTGAAGAAGAACAAGTGTCCAGGTCAATATCTTATCCTCAAACAACATCACTAAATCAAATTATCTGATCACGCTGCTATTTGTTGGAGCTTTCTGTGTAGCTATTAGTTGTACTGTTTACCAAATTACAACAGTGACTACCCTTTCAGAGTATATCATAGGCTGTAAAATGTTTTGCACTGTCCTGTGGCTGTGAAAGGTTATTTACAATTACAAGTCTTTCTTTGCTTAACAGGCATAAATAACAAAGCATGAATGAAGTGAATATTGGAGCGTACATTGGTGAATGGTTTTAAAATAAATGTTTTAATTGGATGTGTCAAACATCATTGCAGGATTTTTCATCCTACATACAAAGCCCTCCCCTGCTGGGACATCTATTCAGCTCTACCTCTTAAGGGTCAGAAGTGTTTGTGTCGAGACATTGGGCTAGATTTCTCACTGTCCTACCAATGGACTTAAAGCCAGGGAGGCTTGCTAAATTCAACATGTGGTCAGTCTGTTACATAGATGACCACACCAACTCCCTCTGTAATTACACCCGTAGAGATAGCAACACATGACCTGTTGGCTGCTGGTTAGTGGACCAACTGAGGTGTTTAAATGGGCAATTAATGCACAGTTTAGTCATTCCATTACAGACAGTGTTTAAATGGCGAGAAGCAAAACATACAACAAGAAGTGGAAGTGCTGGTGTTGGAGTGGGGTGGACAAGGTCAGAAATCATACCACACCAGGTTATATATGAATTAACTATAGAATTTAAGAAAAATACTGAGCAAATAAGAGTAGCAGTTCAGGATTCTCTTCAGGTTAACATGCATTTCAATTCGCAGTGAGGAAGGCAAATGCAATTGACTGCAGAACAGATCCTAAGAGATTAGAAGGGTGTTAGAAAGGTCATGTATGCTTTCTCTTTGTCCCTTCATAGACAAAATAGAAGAGTTGGAAAATAAGAGAGTCATCACGGGAGTGACAATTCCGACCAACTGGATTAACAACATAGCAGCAGTGAAAAAAGAAACATAGAAAACTGAGAGTATGCATTGAGTATCTCAATAAAACTTTGAAGCTCTCTTATTGCCAACAATTGAAGAAATGTTATAACAAGGTGTAGAGCTGGATGAACACAGCAGGCAAAGCAGCATCAGAGCAGCAGGAAGGCTGACGTTTCAGGCCTAGACCCTTCTTCAGGGTCTAGGCCCGAATT
>NC_063337.1:86547961-86578702 GCF_021869965.1 Rhincodon typus | reverse complement strand
ATTCTCCAGCATCTGCAGTTCCTACTATCTCCAATACCAGACATCCTAACTTCAGTTAATATTCAGTCACACAAAACACTGGATGTTCACGCGATCAGGAAACCCATTCACCTCTGTTGGAAAGACAATAACACCCATTCTGAGAATCAAGAAGACCAATGCAACTCCACAGACACTATTGCAATAATCAGGAAACCTATTGACTACGAATGGAAAAGACATTTGCACTTACTCTTGTTAATCAGGAAGGTCAATTCATCTCTTAAGGGAGCAACAAAGACCAGTGCAAGAAAACAGATCTGGCAGGCAGGCTGATAATGGGCCTGAAATTCTGTATAACAGGTCTGCGCTGTCCCAGAGTTTCTCTGCGATGTTCAACAGAAGAAGAAAAGACCCCCATATCCACACCAAGAGAAGACCCTGCACAGAGAGCGATCCTCACAGCGATCTACAACTGAAACCTACCAGCTACAAACAACAAACAACAGACCCAACAACCAGAGACATTTAAGAGTGCTGACGTCAACCAGACCAACACCACTGACCTCAGACATCTGCTGTTCAAAATCGCGTTTTCTCAGGGGTGAGTTTATTTTCGTTGAGACCCTAAAAATCCAACCTATTAACAGAGAGGTTTTGGCGATGGTGCAGGCCATCCCAAGGTGAAGAAAATGGAGTAAGGGTCAATTGAGAATCTGAGTTCAAGCTACTGTTTCGGTGTATTGCAGTAAACTGACCTGTATTAAGTGGATAGGAGATAACAAGGTGTAGAGCTGGATGAACACAGCAGGCCAAGCAGCATCAGAGGAGCAGGAAGGCTGACGTTTTGGGCCTAGACCCTTCTTCAGATCTCAGATTCTCCAGCGTCTGCAGTTCCTACTATCTCTTAAGTGGATAGGACCTTGTTTAGTTCTATCATCTGTATCCGATAGTGTCAATTTTCACTGTTGATCTGTCCTTTCATTTCTTGTGTTATATTCACCTTTTCTTTTCTTTTTTTTCCCCTGTAAATATATATATTCAGAGATAACAAGGTGTAGAGCTGGATGAACACAGCAGGCCAAGCAGCATCAGAGGAGCAGGAAAGCTGACGTTTCGGGCCGAGACCCTTCTTCAGAAATGGGGGAGGGGAAGGGGGTTCTGAAATAAATAGGGAGAGAGTGGGAGGCGGATAGAAGATGGATAGAGGAGAAGATAGATGGAGAGGAAACAGACAGGTCAAAGAGGCGGGGGTGGAGCCAGTAAAGGTGAGTGTAGGTGGGGAGTTAGGGAGGGGATAGGTCAATCCAGGGAGGATGGACAGGTCAAGGGGGCGGGATGAGGCTAGTAGGTAGGAAATGGGGGTGGGGCTTGAGGTGGGAGGAGGGGACAGGTGGGAGGAAGGACAGGTTAGGGAGGCGGGGACGAGCTGGGCTCCTTTTGGGATGCGGTTGGGGGAGGGGAGATTTTGAAGCTTGTGAAGTCCACATTGATACCATTGGGCTGCAGGGTTCCCAAGCGAAATATGAGGTGTTGTTCCTGCAACCAAAATTTATTTACCAAAATTCACTGGACTCTGGGGTGGTTCCCGCAGATTGGAAAACATCCAAAATGACGCCACTGTTTAAAAAAAGAAGTAGACAAAGAGCAGATAACTATAGGCCAGTTAGCTCAATTTTGGTAGTGGGGAAAATGCTTGAATCTATCATTAAGGAAGAAATAGCAAGACACCTGGATATAAATTCTCCCATTGGGAACACCCAGCATGGGTTCATGAAGGGTAGGTCATGTTTAACTAATTTGGTGGAATTCTTTGAGGACATTACTTGCATGGTGAACAATGGGGAGCCTGTGGATGTGGTGTATCTGGATTTCCAGAAGGCATTTGACAAGGGGCCACACCAAAGGCTGCTACATAAGATAAAGTTGCATTTAGAATGAGGATTGGTTGACCAGTAGAAAGCAAAGAGTAGGGGTAAATGGGTGTTTTTCTAGTTGGCGGTCAGTGGCTACTGGTGTGCCTCAGGGATCAGTGTTGGAACCACAATTGTTTACAATTTACATAGATGATTTGGAGTTGGGGACTAAGTGTGGTGTGTCAAAATTTGCAGATGACACTAAGATGAGTGGTAGAGCAAAGTGTGCAGAAGACACTGAAAGTCTGCAGAGGGATATAGATAGTCTAAGTGAGTGGGCAAAGGTCTGGCAGATGGGGTACAATGTTGATAAGGGTGAGGTCATCCATTTTGGTAGGAATAACAGCAAAATGAACTGTGTTTTAAATGGTAAAAAATTGCAGCACGCTACTGTGCAGAGGGACTTGGGTGTCCTTGTGCATGAATCGCTGAAGGTGGGATTGCAGGTGCAGCAGGTGATTAAAAAGGCAAATGGAATTTTGTCTGCCATTGCTCGAGGGATGGAGTTTAAAAACAGGGAGGCTATGCTGCAGCTGTATAGGGTCCTGGTGAGGCCACACCTGGAGTACTGTGTGCAGTTTTGGTCTCCTTACTTGAGAAGAGATATACTAGCATTGGAGCGGGTGCAGAGGAGATTCACTTGGTTGATTCCAGAGTTGAGAAGGTTGGATTATGAGAGACTGAGTAGACTGGGATTACACTCATTGGAATTCAGAAGAATGAGGGGAGATCTTAAAGCAACATATAAGATTATGAAGGGAATAGATAAAGTGGAGGCAGGGAGGTTGTTTCCGGTTGCAGGTGAAACTAGGACTAGAGGGCATAGCCTCAAAATAAAGGGAAGCAGATGTAGGACTGAGGTCAGGAGGAACTTCTTCACCCAAAGGGTTGTGAATCTGTGGAATTCCCTGCCCAGTGAAGTGGTTGAAGCTACCTCACTGAATGTTTTTAAGGCAAGGCTAGATAAATTTTTGAAAGGTAAAGGAATTAAGGGTTATGGTGAGCGGGCGGGTAAGTGGAGCTGAGTCTCAAAGATTAGCCATGATCTTATTAAATGGCAGGGCAGGCTCGAGGGGCCAGATGGCCTACTCCTGCTCCTAGTTCTAATGTTCTTATGTTCTAACCTTCAGGTGGCATTGTTGTGGCACTGCAGGAAGCCCAGGATGGACATGTCATCTGAGGAATTGGAGGGGGAGTTGAAATGGTTCGCGACTGGGAGGTGCAGTTGTTTAGTGCGAACGGAGCGTAGGTGTTCCGTAAAGCGGTCCCCAAGCCTCCACTTGGTTTCCCCGATATAGAGGTGGCCACAACAGGAACGGCGGATACAGTATATCACATTAGAGGCTGTGCAGGTAAACATCTGTTTGATGTGGAAAGTCTTCTTGGGGCCTGGGATGGGGGTGAGGGGGGAGGTGTAGGGGCAGGTGTAGCACTTCCTGCGGTTGCAGGGAAAAGTGCCGGGTGTGGTGGGGCTGGAGGGGAGTGTGGAACGGACAAGGGAGTCATGGAGAGAGTGGACCCTCCGGGAAGCAGATAAGGGTCGGGAGGGAAAAATGTCTTTGGTGGTGGGGTCGGATTGCAGATGGCAGAAGTGTCGGAGGATGATGCGGTGGATTCGGAGGTTGGTGGGGTGTTATGTGAGGACGAGGGGGATTCTGTTTTGGTTGTTAATAACAACCAATCATCCTCCGACACTTCCACCATCTGCAATCTGACCCCACTACCGAAGACATTTTTCCCTCCCCACCCCTATCTGCTTTCCAGAGGGACCACTCTCTCCGTGACTCCGTAGTCCACTCCACGCTCCCCTCCAGCCCCACCACAGCCGGCACTTTTCCCTGCACCCGCAGGAAGTGCTACACCTTATTCCCACCTATCCTCTCCTCCCACCTCAAGCCCCACCCCCATCTCCTACCTACTAGCCTCATCCCGCCCCCTTGACCTGTCCGTCCTCCCTGGATTGACCTATCCCCTTCCTAACTCCCCACCTACACTCACCTTTACTGGCTCCATCCCCGCCTCTTTGACCTGTCTGTTTCCTCTCCACCTATCTTCTCCTTTATCCATCTTCTATCCGCCTCACCCCTTCTCCGTATTTATTTCAGAACCCCCTTCCCCTCCCCCATTTCTGATGAAGGGTCTAGGCCCGAAACGTCAGCCTTTCTGCTCCTCTGATGCTGCTTGGCCTGTTGTGTTCATCCAGCTCTACACCTTGTTATCTCAGATTCTCCAGCATCTGCAGTTCCTACTATCTCTAATATATATATATTCAATCTGGTTTAGTTTCTCTGCTCCTGGGAAGTACTGGACAATGAAGGGTACCCTATCAGGCGTTTTCCATGTCTGTCATCTGAGCAGGTCATTACAGGTTTTTGCTGTGGCACATCGGAACTGGTGATCCATGAGTTGAGCATCATATCCTGTTCCTATGTGGGTGTCCTTCAACACCTTCAGGTGTCTGTCACGTTCCTTGTCATCCAAACAGATCCTGTGTGCCCAAACACCTCAACGCCTTACTCTACTGCAAGTCTACGGATAACCTTGCAACGCTGCACATTATCGATGACGATGAGTATCTCACCAAGATCTTCCCCACACCTCCACTTCTCGCCTTCAAACAACCGCCAAACCTTAAACAGACCATTGTTTGCAGCAAACTACCCAGCTTTCAATACAACATCGACCACAACACTATACAACCCTGTCATGGCAACCTCTGCAAGACATGTCAGATCTTCGACATTTACACTATCATCACATGTGGGAACACTACCCACCACGTGCATGGCAGATACTCATGTGACTCAGCCAACGTTGTCAATCTCATACGCTGCAGGCAAGGATGCCCTGAGGCATGGTATGTTGGCAAAACCATGCAGATGCTACGACAGCGGATGAATGGATACTGCGCAATAATCGCCAGACAGGGATGTCCCTTCCCAGTGTGGAAACACTTCAGTGGCCAATGAAATTCGGCCTCGGATCATTTGTTAAATATTCTCCAAGGTGGACTTTGGGATACACAACAATGTAGTGTCGCTGAGCAGAGGCTGATAGCCAAGTTCGGAACTCATGTGGATGGTCTCAACCGAGACCTTGGGTTCATGTCACACTGCAGGTGACCCCACCACATGATACAGTCTCTCACACACACACTCACATACAGGCTTTCATACACTCACACAGACATAAGCACACACAAATCCCCTCTCATACACACACACACACACACACACACACACGTAAATCTATGGGGTGAATTTTTTGTATTTGCAAATACATTCTATTTTGTTCAAAAAGCACACAATTTATAGACATTGGTTCATCTGGCATTTTATAAATTCCTACTTTAGAAGTAAAACTAAACTCCAAACTAAGACACAAACAGATTCTAAACAAGGCCTCATACCTAACATGCATTGTCTGACCTAAAATGTCACCTCTTTTTTAAAACCTTTAGTTCTCTCAGGGCAGTGACTTGAAAGGAATTTGGGGATTTACATATACATATTCATCAATTAAAACCTTCTAACTGACTAAAGATTTAACAGCATCTTAGGTTTGTTTAATTCATCCTCATCGGTGATCTTTTACATTCACCTGAAAAAAGACCCAGAGATTTTGTCCAAATGACAGCAAGACTATAATTTCATTATCCCTCAGTACTGCACTAGAATGTCAGCTCCAGGTTATTTTCAAGTCCAGGGCCACACGACCACAGTAAGATAGTCACTACACAAAGATCATGTATATTCCTTCAAATATGCCCCTTATTGTAAAAAAAACTACAAAATAATTTGCATTCACTAACATTTGCAGGGACAAGTTAACCAAGTTGTCTAAAATTCATAGTGAACAACATAATTAGGCTTCATTAATAAAATTGTTCATTAATTCTGGTCAATCCCACTTATGTCAGTCTCTGAACATAGATTGCATACATAGTTTTAAACTGTGTGTGACTTCTAATGATCATACGTGCTTCCTATGGATCTTTGTCGAGTACCTGCTCAATCCTAGTGTTATTTTTATTCAATCATGGGATGAGCATATCGTTAGCTCGGACAAAATTTATTGTCCATCTCTAGTTGTCCAAAAGGCAGTTAAGAGTCAACCAAGTTGCTGTGGGTCTGGAGTCACATGTAGACGAGACCAGGTAAGGATGGCAGTTTCCTTCCTTAAAGGGCATTAGTGAACCAGATAGTTTTTCCTGACAATTGGCAATGGATTCATGATCATCACTCAACTCTTTATTCAGGACTTTTATTGAGGTGAAATTTCACCATCTGCCATGACAGGATTCAAACCCAGATCCTTGTTACATGACTTGAGTCTCTGGATTTACAATCCAGCAATAATACCACTCGGCCATTGCCTCTCCTACAAGAAGTGCTGCAGCAAGCCCACTTGGTGAATGCATTTGCTGTGGTAACTGTTTTTTGATCAATATCCATTGTAGGGAAGCAGTGGGCCATTAGAACAAATGGTCGAAGTTCACTCTGTGCAGATGGCAAGGTCACATCTTCCTGATCAGCTGCTTTCAGCGCTGGAACGGCTTCTGTTGAAGAATGCATATACCTGTAGTGGTGACAGCACATCTGGTCATTCACATGCACCACAATATGATTCAGGCTTTACACAAATCCCAAGTTGCTCTCCTATTGAGAGCATTGACTGGCTGTCACAAACTATTATGAAAGGAACTGGCTGTCTTAAGCTCAGAAAATAAAGTAACATTCTTTGCAGACATCTTGGAACAGGTAGAAGCAGTTTGAGGAAGTGGTTGAATTCCATTGTCACCTTGTATATCACAAACAGGCATTAATCAAAATGCTCACAAGCAAAGACACTAGCCAGGCAATTTTTGTCACTCAGAGCATATCATTCGCTCATGGAATGTGGACTTTGTTGGCTGTTTCAGCATTTGTTGTCCATCCCTCATGGCCCTTGGGTGCAACTGAGCAGCTAGTTAGGTTACTTCGGCGTGCAGAGTCAGGCACATTTCTGAGATTCTGGAGTCACCTGTAACCAGACCGGGTAAGATTGGCAGTTTTCTTCCCTAAAGGGCATCCCTAATGAGAGTTTATGACAATTGACAATGGTTTTGTGGTGATCATTAGACTTTTTGTTGAAATGAATTGAAATTCCACCTTCTGTCATGGTGGGATTTGAAATCAGGTTGTCCAGATTACCATTCTAGTGATAGCACTACTAGGCCATCACTTCTTCAATTAAATTAAGAACCTGGAAGCTGATTGTCCTTGCTGAAAAATGATTGCTTCAAGTTCTATTTTACTGGCATCACATTGCAAAATGAGTTTTTCACTGATGTCATCTTACCTCAGCACTGGCATTGTCATCACTGGATATTTGATTCAGATGAATTCTGCTTCCTATTCTTTGTCCCAGGGCTGCTACACATTCTTACAGGGTGTTTATATGGAGGTTCATACTGTGATGATAAATGAGGAAAGAACTTTCCTGGTTAGTTCACAAGTCCAAAAAACTATTGCACTGGTCTCACATCTGCTGGTCATACAACTTTCAACTTGTCAGGATCCAGGCAAAGTATTTCTGCTGTCATGACATTATTCATGGACTTGATTTCAGTCATTTCATTTGTTTCGCTTCAAATCCATCTGGTGAGCTCTCTCAAACAGTCACAGTAGATTCTGACTGTGTCCACAATGCTTTTTTTCCATCAAGTTTCCACAAACTAGCATATCATCCATCATAGCTAGATCTTCCAGGATAATCACTGACTATATTGTGATGTCATTATTGATACTCTTACAAAAACAGTGGAAAAGCCAAATGGCACGAAACAACCATCGAAATCTCCTGAATGGTGCTCAAAATGTTGTCATAAAATTAGTGCTATCATCCAAATTCATTTTTCAGTAACTCTCCTTCACTCTGAGGATAATGTACACTTTTGTCTTGGCAAGTTGTGATAAAATTTCTTCAATTGTTGGCAATAAGAGATCTTCAAAGTTTTATTGAGATACTCAATGCATACTCTCAGTTTTCCAGTTTTTTTTATCACCACTGCTGTGTTGCTAATCCAGTTGATAGGAATTGCTACTCTTATGATCACTCTTCCAACTTTTCTACCTTGTCTATGAAAGGAGATACAGAGAAAGCATACAAGACTTTTATAATACCCTTCTCATCTTTTATGATCTGTTCTGCAATCAATATCAACAACCTACTCAGCCTTCCCTCCCTCCTCCATAAGCACTAATTTAAGTAGTAACCACAAAGTCTAAAAACATTGAGAAACAATTTGTTCTTAGTATGCCACCAGAACAGATTAGGTGCACGAAGTTGTGTCTGGAAATTTGCTGTCATCTTATATGTTTACTGCTGAAAAGTTTGGACATAAAATGCATATCAAAACATCTGCTGGTAAATATAGCCTATACAATGTGCTGAATGTTAGAAGGGGATTCAATTAAAACAGAGGTCCTGTTGCCAATTTTACCACAGGTCACTTCCTAATTGAACATTTATGTCTTGCCTTCCTATTCAAGATGGCAGTTTGGACTATATTACTGCTGATCAAATGGACAGAAGCTCCAAGCCTCAGCAGTGCCATCAGGAGAGGTGGCCACTGCTGAGGAATGCAGAGATCTGGGGCCTTCAAGAGGAAAGAGGAAAATAAATGCAAAAATTCTTGGGATCAAGAATCAGAGTAGATGTTTCTCCAGGCAGAAGTTTGGAGCTTCAGAGGCTGTCATGAATACTCGCAGTGCCCTTAGTAGGATATGGAGCATCCCCCAGCCCTCCAACCCTCCAATGGAATGTTGCCACCATTTAGCTGGCATAATGATGTCATCACTATACAATGGACCCCAAATTGGCTTTTAATTATGGAAATAGCCTGCACATTTCCATGGAAGAAGGGATTCACTCTGATTGCATTAAAAAAACATGAAAATTGGCCGTATCAGGAAGCCAGGTGGTTGTGACTCCCCACAATTTGATCAGCTTCCCCACCTCTCAGAGGTCAGTAAAATCCTGGCCGAAACATTGATGTTCCTGACTAGAGGAATAAACATTTCATAGTGAACGTGAATCAAATCTATTAAGCTGGTAAGAACTGCAATGGTTAAGGCTGAGATTGTGTGAATCTGTTATAAAATGTTTAGAAATCTTCAAATTAGAAAATTTGTTGGATATCTAACTTGATTGGTTCATAACTATAAATACAACTTTAAATCAATGTAGTATCAAGTTTAAAAGTGACATTACCAGTGAAAGACAGAAATATCTTGAAAATTCATTCAAATATTTAGATATTGTTATGGCAATAAGTGTCTGGATTGGCAATCTTACAATTAATTTACCCACTATCAAAACTGTAAATATTTAGTCCCAAGTATGCTATTATAAAGAAGAAAATGTGATTGCTTTTATAAAGAAGAAAATGTGATTGCGAATATCTAATCAGTTTAATGTCAATTAAATTAGGAGGTTTATGTCTCTTAATCTAATGCACTTATTGTCAAAGGTATTACAGTAAAATTTATTGAATCTAAACTAATGTTTTGTAAGCAGGAAACAGCTAACCTTTAAAATTAAGCACAATAGATTCTAAATCAAAAGTATGATAATTAAGTTGCTTCTTGTAAACAAATTAAAGAGTTACCTTTTATTTTGTGAAAGGTCAAATCTCAATTCTTTATCCTTCATTTGTCCTGCACATTTTAAATAACTTACATTGTATTTCATTTCAGTAAAGACCCTTTTCTCCTTGTAACACTAGGATTTCAGTTTGCAAGACTTCTTTTAATCATGAGGAATACATTAGTGCCAGCATTGGAGTAGACTTTCCATTAACTTGTTCAGTTTCTCTCAGGATAGCTGTCCTAAAGTTGTTGTAACCAACAAAATATGTTTGAGTGATGGATATCTGCTGGACTTCCTCACTCTGATCTACACATAATTTGAGATTAACAGCATGGCATTAACCCTCAACTGCCCTCTGAAATTCCCAGCAAGTCACTCAGTTGTATCAACTGACTACAGTAAACATTGAAAATAAAATTAGACAAATCACATCACACCAACAAAGATGCCAGGCAAAACAGGAAGCACACCAGACATCGTTGGCCCTGAAGATTCCTGAGGATTTGCAATCAAATAAAGAGAGCTGTCCCATACATTAGTTGAGTGACAGGTTGACATATTGGTAGTAAAAAACAGTAAAGATTAGAGTTTGTAAAGTGATGATTGTATCTGTATCATCATATGAATCTGAGGATTGGAAAATGGGACAGTTGATAACCATTAGATATGTATACGTGATAACAAGCTGTAGAGCTGGATGAACACAGCAGACCAAGCAGCATCAGAGGAGCAGGAAGGCTGACGTTTCGGGCCTAGACCCTTCTTCAGAAAGGTTTCAGAAATTTGGCCTGCTGTGTTCATCCACCTCTACACCTTGTTATCTCAGGTTCTCCAGCATCTGCAGTTCCTACTATCTCTGAAACAGATATGTATACGTATGTGTTTAAGAGATGAGTTTGTTGAGAGGAAGACTAGGAGCATCTGTGGTGTTTGCTATGAATTACAAAAGATTTGGTACTTGACAGGAGGCAAAGCATCCAACAGAGGGCAGCAGTGAGAGACACTGAGGAGGATTCTGGGAGATGTTGGCTCACTCACCATGACTGAGAAGGAAATCATGGAAGAAACCTCAGAGGTTCTTTGGTTAACACTGCAAGTTGAAAAGTGATGTGCTGCACAGGAGGGCTCTTGATTGTTGAGTGTTAATTCAAACACCAATATTTGTTTGTTTCTTCATACTCTACTGTAAAGAACCAAACTGCTTTTGGGCCTATGTATATGTACAAAGATATCTTTATGAATAAAGGATATTTTTGAAATAAAAAGGGTGTGTTAATTGGGTGACTTTTTCCCTTACAGTCAATTGTTTAAAACTGTTTCATACAGTTTCTTACAGTTTTTAGATAGTTAAATTTAACTGTAGTGCAGGGTAGTGTACATGGACTATCGTTTGGACAATAATATATTTAATAAGCCTCTGGTAAATACTAGCTGTGATTTAAGTTACTAGATATAATTTATTCATTATTTACTTATTTATTTTTTAATCTAGTAGTCACTTGAGGGTTAGAAATGGGAGATTTTGGGGTGGTATGCTTCTCCTGTGAGATGTGGGAAATCATGAATAGGTCAAATATCCCTGACAACCATACCTGCAGGAAATATGTCCATCTGCAGCTGCTCTCAGATCACATGGATCAACTGCAGCTTAGGAGCATGCAGGTGGTAGAAAGTGTGAATGACAGGAGTTTCAGGGATGTGGAAAGTTGAAGCAGATAGACGGGGGATGTCCAGGAAGGGCAGGCAGTCACTGTAAGTGACCTCTGGGGCTATTCCACACTCAAACAAGTCTATCATTTTGGGTACTGATTGGGGGAATGGCCTATCAGCAGATGGCAACAGTAATAGCCAGAATGCTGACTCTGCAGCTGGCTGTACTGCACAGCAGAGAGGGTCAAAGTGCAGTTGAGCAGTGGTTAGTCAGGGAATCTATAGTCAGGGGCACAGATAGCTACTTCTCTCGCAAGCCAAATGCCAGGATAGTGTGTTGCCTCAATGGTGCCAGGGTCAGGGGTGTCTCCGAATGAGTACCAGGGCATTAGCCAGAGATCATGGTCCATATTGAAACTAACAATGTAGGCAGGAAGGGTGACGAGGTCCTGCAAAAGGGATTTAGGGAGTTAAAAGTTTAAAGTTAAAAAAACAGGACATCAAGGGGTGTAATCTCGGGATTAGTGCTAGTGAGGCCAGAAATAGGAAGATAGTGCCAGCTGAATATGAGTCTAAAGAGCTGGTGTAGGAGGGAGGGATTCAGATATCTGAATCGTTAGGATCTGTCCCACGGCAGGTGGGACCTGTACAGAAAAGACAGGTTGAACTGAAACTGGAAGGACACCAATATCCTAGAGAGAGGTTTGCTATTGGCACTCAGAGGGCAGTGGGAACCAGAATAGCAGGTCATCATGAAAGGAGAAGAAGGATGAACAAGCAGGGACAATTTAATAATCAAGGCAGGACTTTTAAAAGAGCATTAAGTAAGACAGGATGGAATAATAAAAAGACGGTGAAGGGCAGGATAGAGTGTACAGCCAAAATTACAGTTCTTTATACAAATACACAAAGTTTGAAAAACAAATTAAGTGAGCTGCAGGCACAGATTCAAATATAGTAGCTATTATGAAAATATGCCTGTAGGATAATCACTGGACTGGGAACTAAACACAGCAGCTTGTAAAGTTTACAGGAGGGATGGAGAAAATGGAAAAGAGGGTGGAGTAGCATTACTGATTACAGACAGAGGATGTAATGAGGAGAAAGCCCAGTGGAGACTTTGTGGGTGGAACTGACGAACCATAAAGGAAGTAAAACAATGATAGGTGTCATATATAGACCAGCTAGCAGCAGTTTAGAAGTGCAAGATTGTATAAATGCTGGAATTAGGTAACTACGTAGTAAAGGCATAGTAGTACCAATTGGGAATTTGAATCTTAATTTTGACTGGGAAAGACAGACAAGGATCTGCCAGAATTTCTACAATGTATCTGGAATAGTTTCCTGCAGCAATATGTCTTGGACGCCACAAGAGGACAAGTAATATTAGATCTGGTAATGAGCAAAGAGCCTCATTTAGTTAGTGAGTGAGTTGTTTGTAAGCATTTGTCAAATAGTGATCATAACGTGACTGGGTTTTATGTAATTATAAGGTGTAGAGCTGGATGAACACAGAAGGCCAAGCAGCATCAGAGGAACAGGAAAGCTGACGTTTCGGGTCTGGACCCTTCTTCAGAAACGGGGGAGGGGAAGGGGATTCAGAAATAAATAGAGAGTGGGAGGCGGAGGGGAGATGGATAAAGGAGCAGATGGGTGGAGAGGAGACGGACAGGTCAAGGAGGCGGGGATGGAGACAGTAAAGGTGAGTGTAGGTGGGGAGTTAGGGTGGGGGTTGGTCAGTCAAGGGAAGACAGATAGCTCAAGGAGGCGGGATGAGGCTGGTAGGTAGGTTGTGGGGGTGGGGTTTGAGGTGGGAGGAGTGGATAGGTGGGAGAAAGGACAGATGGGTTAGGGAGGTGGCGACGAGCTGGGCTGGTTTTGAGATGAGGTCGGGGGCGGGGAGATTTTGAAGCTTGTGAAGTCCACGTTGATACCATTGGGCTCCACTTATCAGTCCCCCTCCACTGACACCCTTGTCCGCTTAGCTGAACTCACCCTCATCCTTAACAACTTCTCCTTCAATTCCTCCCACTTCCTACAGACAAAGGGGGTGGCCATGGGTACCTGCATGGGCCCAACCTATGCCTGCCTCTTTGTAGGATACGTGGAACAATCCCTCTTCCAAAGCTACACTGGCCCTATCCCCGACCTCTTCCTCCGTTATATCGATGACTATATCGGCGCCGCCTCGTGCTCCCACGAGGAGCTCGAACAGTTCATCCACTTCACTAACTCCTTCCACCCCAACCTT
Source organism: Rhincodon typus (assembly GCF_021869965.1). Lineage (NCBI taxonomy): Eukaryota > Metazoa > Chordata > Chondrichthyes > Orectolobiformes > Rhincodontidae > Rhincodon > Rhincodon typus. Next base: position 86,565,274 of record NC_063337.1, on the reverse strand, counting down.
AAGCTCACCTGGACCACCTCCGATACCTCTCGCTCCCCTTCCTGGACCTCTTTGTTTCCATCTCTGGCAACCACCTGGAAACCGATATCCATTTCAAGCCTACCAACTCCCACAGCTACCGAGAATACACCTCCTGTCACCCACCTTCCTGCAAAAATGCCATCCCCTATTCCCAATTCCTTCGCCTCCGCCGCATCTGCTCCCGAGATGAAGCATTCCACTCCCGGACATCCCAGATGTCCTCGTTTTTCAAGGACTGCAACTTCCCCTCCACAGTGGTCGAAAACGCCCTCAACCGCATCTCTCTCATTTCCCGCACCTCATCCCTCACACCCCCTCCCCACAATAACAACAAAAACAGAATCCCCCTCATCCTCACGTACTACCTCACCAACCTCCAGATCCAATGCATCATCCACCGACACTTCCGCCACCTGCAATCTGACCCCACTACCAAAGACCAGTTTCCCTCCCCACCCTTATCTGCCTTCTGGAGGTACTACTTTTTCTGTGACTCTCTTGTCCGCTCCACACTCCCCACCAGCACCAGCACTTCTCCCTGCAACCGCAGGAAGTGCTATACCTGCCCCTACACCTCCCCCTCACCCCCATCCCAGGCCCCAAGAAAACCTTCCACATTAAACAGATGTTCACCTGCACACCTGCTAATGTAGTATCTGCTGTTCCCAATGTGGTCTCCTCTACATCGGGGAAACCAAGCGGAGGCTTGGAGACCGCTTTGTGGAACACCTATACTCGGTTCGCGACAAACAACTGCACCTCCCAGTTGCGAACCACTTCAACTCCCCCTCCGACTCCTTGGACGACATGTCCATCCTCGGCCTCCTCCAGTGCCACAATGATGCCACCCGAAGGTTGCAGGAACAGCATCTTATATTTCACTTGGGAACCCTGCAGCCCAATGGTCTCAATGTGGACTTCACAAGCTTCAAAATCTCCCCGCCCCCTACCGCATCCCAAAATCAGCCCAGCTCGTCACCGCCTCCATAACCTGTCCGTCGTTTCTCCCACCTATCCCCTCCTCCCACCTCAACACCCATCCCCACCTCCTACCTACCAGCCTCATCCCCGCCTCCTTGACCTGTCCGTCTTCCCTGGGCTGACCAACCCCCACCCTAACTCCCCACCTACACTCACCTTTACTATCTCCATCCCCGCCTCCTTGACCAGTCTGTCTCCTCTCCACCTATCTGCTCCTTTATCCATCTCCCATCCGCCTCCTCCTCTCTCTCTATTTATTTCAGAATCCCCTTCCCCTCCCCCATTTCTGCAGAATGGTCCAGACCCAAAACGTCAGCTTTCCTGCTCCTCTGATGCTGCCTTGGCCTGCTGTGTTCATCCAGCTCTACACCTTGTTATGTCAGATTCTCCAGCATCGGCAGTTCCTACTATCTCTGAATGGGTTTTGTGTAATGTTTATAAGAGATAAGCAAAGATCGGATACTAGAGTTTAGGATTTTAATAAGGCAAACTTTAATCGGATGAGGCAGAGACTGTCCATAGTAAACTGGGAAGCTCGGCTAAACGATAAAACATCCAAGGGACAGTGGAGGGTGGTCAAAAAAATGTTTAATGCTGTTGAGAAGCAGTTTGTACCCATGAGAAGGAAAACCTCTTCCTTCCAAAATAAACAGTCATGAATATCTAAGCAAGTAAAGGACAACATCGCATTAAATGAAAGGGGTTATAAACAGGCATAGAACAGTACAGATCCCACAGAATGGGACAAATACAAAGACCAACAAAGAGCCACAGGGCAGTTTATAAGAGCAGCTAAAAAGGGACTATGAAAGGAAAGTTACAAGGGACATAAAAGACAATAGTAGGAGATTTTAAAGTTTTATAAAGAGAAAACGGCTAGTTAAGAATATTACTAGTCCACTGAAGGTGAGGGTGGGGATGTTGTCATTGATCATGGGAAAATGGCAGACATGCTGAATGATTGATTGTTTTTGCTTCAGTATTCACAGCAGAGAAGGAAGATAGCTTCGCAAGATTTGAGTTCTAAAGAAGAATCACTGGAACCGAAACATTAACTCCGATTTCTCTCCATAGATGCTGCCAGACCTGCTGAGGTTTTCCAGCAACTTCTGTTTTTGTTTTGTGAACAGAGGATCAGGGTTATGGTCTAAATAAAATTAGCTTAAGTAAATCATCAATAATGGGAATATTAATGAGACTGAAGAGTGACAAATCCCCAGGACCTGAAGATTTCTGTTCACAGCGGGTAGAAATGTACATTGACAATGCCCTAACCATAATCTTTCTGAGTTCCCTGGATTCAGGAGTTGTACCTCTGGATTAGAAACTTGTTCATGTCACTCTGCTTTTTAAGAATGGTGACAGAGGGAAAACGGATAATTATAGAGCAGTTAGCCTGACATCTGCGGTGGGGAAATTTTCAGAGTCTATAATCAAGGACAGGGTAACGGATCACCTCAAAAAAATTCAGTTAATCAAGGAGAGTCAACATGGATTCATGAAGGGTAGGTCAGGCCTGACACTCCTGAGTTTTTTGAAAAGGTAACAAAGGTGGTGGACAGGGGTAGGTTGATGGTATTGTTTCTGTGGACTTCCAGAAAGCCTTTGATAACGTTCCACACAAACTTAGGTGGAAGCCAATAGAATTTAGGGCAAATTACTGACAATGGATAGGAAATTGGTTAAGTGACAGGAAACAGAGAGTTGAAAAATGAGTAAGTACTCAAATTGGCAGGACATGATGGGTGGTAACCTGCAGGGATCTGTGTTGGGGCCTCAACTATTCACAATATTCATTAACAACTTGGATAATGGCATAAAATGTCAAATGTCCAAATTTGCTGATGACACAAAATTGGGCAGGATTGTAGACAGTATTGACAGCAGCATAAAATTACAACAGGTATTGATAGATAATATGAATGGAAAGAGCTGTGACAGATGGATTTTAATGTACCCAAGTGTGAACACTTTGGACCATAAAGGGTTAGTTCAGGGTATTTTTTTGAAGGCATAAATTTAAATGCAGTGGATATATAACGAGATTTGGGGTTTCAAGTGCATAGCTCTATAAAATGGCACAAGCTGGTACAGAAAATAGACAAGAATGTTAATGGAATGCTGACCTTTGTATCATAAGGACTGGAGGAGAAGAATGCAGATGTCATGCTACAGTACACCCTAGTTAGATCCTATTTAGTGTATTGTGAGCAGGCCTGTGCACCATACTTTAGGAAGGATGCTTTGACCCTAAAGGGAATTCAAAGCACGTTTACAAGGATTTGTAGTTCAACGGTTACATTATGAGGACAGGTTAGACAAATGAGGCCTTTATTTTCCAGAATTTAGAAGGTTAAAAGGTGATATCACCAAGGTTTTCAGGATATTAACAGGGAGAGACAGGGTAGCTCAACATAAACTATTTCCACTGATTGAAGATTCTCGAACCAGGGGGCATAGTCTCAGAATTAAAGCCAGGCTATTGAGAAGGGATGTTAGAAAGCACTTCTACATGCAAGAGTAGTAAAGGTTTGCAATGCTCTTCCTCAAACAGTGGTTCTGATAATCCAATTGTTAAATTTCAATCTGAGATAAACAACTTTTTATTAAGCAAGAGTATCAAGGGATATAGGCCCAAGGCGGACAAATAGAGTTAGTCCACAGATCAGCTATGATTTTATTGAGTGGCAGAACAGGCTCAAGGGGCTGAATGGTTTACTCTTGTTCCCATGATCCAATGTTCCTATATTCATGAATGGAATTAATGGGATTACATGCTCAAAGTGTTCCTTTTTGGATGAAATGTAAAAGTAACAAGCTCAGAGAGCTATATTGTCGAGGAATATTCAGGACTGGATAAGATGGAAAAGAGATGCTTTTAACAGGTACAAAGGAAACAAATTAACAGAAGCCCTAGTGGCTTATGAAAAGCTCAACCAGGAGCTTAAGAAACCAATTAGGAGAACAAAGCAGGCATATGAAAAGACACATGTGGGTAAGATAGGGGAAAGTCCTTAGATATTTTATCAAGTATATGAAGGGGAAAAAGATAGCCAAGGAATGAGAGGGGGTAATTTGTGCATGGAGGCAGAGGACATTGGTAGGGTGTTTAATGGGTACTTTGCATCTGTCTTAACTTTGAAGAAGGAGGATGCATGTACAAGATTCGGGAAGATGGACAGTGTGGTTCTTGAGTAGTTTAACATAGCGAGTGAGGAGGTATTAGAAGTTTTGGGGGGGGGCTTAAAAATATAACAATCCTAAGCCCAGATGAATTGTATTCCAGGTTGCTGTGGGAGTTGAGAAAGGAAATTAAGGGGACTCAGACCCAAATTTTTAATTCCCGTCTGGCTACAGAGAAGAGACTGAAGTTCAGATAGTGTTCCACTTTTCAAGAAAGGTGGTAGAGATAGACCAGGGAATTACAGGCCATTGAATCTCAGATCGGTGGTGAGGAAACTATTGAGAAAATTCCAAAGTAGTGAATTAATCTCCACTTAGAAAGATAAATTTGATCAGGGATATAGCATGGCTATATCAGAGGGAGCTCATTCCTGTTATGAACCAGACCAGACGCCATCAAAATATTTTAAGAAGGTCGCCTAGACCGTAACTTTTTCTTATTTTACAGGTAGATCTGAAGTGTCGTGTTCCAGATGTGATGCAACTTGTCAAACTACTTGACGTTAAGTAATACACAATATATTTAAACACTATGGATAAAATACAAACAAAAGAAAGAGGAATTTAGAATAACTTAACTATTGGAAAACTTAACCAAATAATAGATACTGTAACTATTACTAATTAATTGTTCCAATAAAGTAATATTTCATAAACACACCACAAAGGCAAATTCAGATACAAATCCTCATATGTAGTTCTCCAATCCAGGAGGAAACAGCATCAAGAGAAGATTCAGAGAGGGTAGCAGCTCAGAAACATTCACTGAAGCTTCCAACTCTTTTGAGGCACCAAAGATTTATTCTGCTACTGAAAAAAAAACAAAATCCAGAAATCTGGGTATGTGAGAACTGGCCACAGCCTTCCAGGCTGTTTAAAAAATAACCCAAGGCCTCCTGGGCTATTTACTCAAGTGGTTCTGGTGGATTACTCAGGGCTTCTGCCTTTTAACCTTACAGCTGTTCTCCAGCTATAGGGTCAATAACATGGGGCATAATTTTATGGAGTAAGGTGGATGGCTTGGAAGGAATTTGAGGAAATATCTTTACCAAGATGGGAAATATCTTTATCAAATCCGGAGAGTAGGAAACCCCACAACATTGAAAAATGTATTTGAATGTGCACTTGAAATGTCATAATATTCAAGGCTATAGGCCAAGTGCTAGAAACTGGGACTAGTGTAGATTTAGAGTAGGTTTTATCAGTGCAATGGACCAAAGGGCCTCTTCTGTATTGTATGTATAATCACATCTGGTCAGGCATAATTACTTAGACTTTAGAGAGCTGGTGCAGATATATCAGCTCCCACTAACAGCTATGTCTTCAATACCTCACATCAGCAAAGTGATTCGAGCTAATATAGCATGATTGTTAACATCTTCAAAAACGTAGCTTATACAACATCTTCCCCTCAGCGTTTTTCGTCAGTTAACCCATTATAATTCATGTAAATTGGTTAGCACTGCTGCCACAGAGCACCAAGGATCCAGGTTAGATTCCACTCTCTAGGCAACTGTCTTTGTGGAGTTTGCACGTTCATCTCATGTCTGTGCGGGTTTCCTCCAGGTGCTCCGGTTTCCTCCCAACGTCTGAAGATGTGCAGGTTTGGCCATGTTAAATTGCCCATGGTGTGCAGGCTTGTAAAGCGTAGGGGAGTGAGCCTGGGTGGGATGGTCTTCAGAGGGTCACTGGACTTGATGGGCTGAATGGCCAGCTTCCACACTCTAGGGATTCTATATAATTATGTTATTTTACCCCTACCCCATCTCCCACTAAGTCCTTGACTTCACAAGTGCAGGTTGTTTGGGCATTTCATACATTTTTCATTACGCACTCTGTACAGACTTGGGACAATGGTAAATCTTTTTCTTGAGAAATGTTGCTGCTGGTTCTGATCCAGGGACCATTTCTGCACTGGAAGACATTCTATCTCTTCAACATTATTTTAGTTCAAAAAATTTTTGGTCCATTATATTATTTGGAAGAACCTTAATTTCCAGAATTTCCTTCACACAGGAATTATTCCACACTAACTCAGGCACATGTTCCATAACATCATCTGATTGACCTTTAAACTCATGAGTGTTCATCCTGGGAGATAGTTGCCCTGTTGAAACAAATATTTTCTTCTTAGTTGTACACCCTGGATTTCTGAATCAGGCAATTTCCTTCTAATCGGAAGAGGTAGTCTCTTTTTTTTTTCTTCTCTATCCTGGATGCTTTAATAAAGCAATTTCCTCTTTTTGAACATGTCCCAAAAGTTGGTTTGGCTGTAAAGACTATGTCTCTCAAAATATTGACCAGGTTGGACATCTTCAGTCACTTAAGGGGGTGTGAGAGCAGATAGACCTGGACCTTAATAAAACACACCACGTCCTGGGCTTCATTATTAGAGGCTACAAGAACAAAGAGGCTATACTGAACTAATACAGGACACTCGTTAGACTTCATGTGGAGTATTGTCTATAGTGGGATGCCCTACATCCTTTTGAAGGATGTAATTGTGCTGGATACATAAGAGATTTACAACAATGGTTTCCAGAAATGAGAAATTTCAGTAATGAGCATAGATTGGAGCAATTAGAACTTGTCTCCTTGGAGAAATGAAGGCTAAATGGTGTTCTGATTGTAGTTTTCAAAATCATGAGATGTCTGGATAGAATAGATAGGGGAAAGCTGATCCTACGTAGAAAAGGAATTGAATTGAATGAACTTTATTGTCACACGTACTCAAATGAGTACAGTGAATAGTTTAAACATCGCCACTCACAGTGCCAACTTAGGTACGAAGGTACCTGGGTACAATCCTTAGTTATAAAATAAAGAAATGAAGAAAAAAAGTTACGTTACAGCTTTACACAGTGTGACCATAGGTCAGAAAAAAACAAGAAGCAAAGTTAAAAAGACAAACATCACACAGTCTGTCTGCAAAGGCCCTCCTCAGCAGGCCAACGCAGAGGACCTCCACATGGTCTGACTGCTGGCTGCTCTACACTAGGCAGCTACCCTCACTCCACAGTGGGTCACTGGTCACTGGCATCCCTGCTCTGGTCGCCGGTGTCCCCACTCCGGTCACCAGTGTCCCCACTCCGGCCACCAGTCACCGGTGTCCCCACTCCAGTCGCTGGTGTCCCCACTCTGGTCACTGGTCACTGGTGTCCCCACTCCAGCCACTGGTCACCGGTGTCCCCACTCCGGTCACTGGTGTCCCCACTCCGGTCACTGGTCACCGGTGTCCCCACTCCGGTCACTGGTGTCCCCACTCCGGTCACTGGTCACCGGTGTCCCCACTCTGGCCCCTGGTCACCGGTGTCCCCATTCCGGTCACTGGTCACCGGTGTCCCCACTCCGGCCCCTGGTCACCGGTGTCCTCACTCCGGTCACTGGTCACTGTTATCTGTCTTTCTTTCAGTTTGGGCTCTATCCTATCGTTTACTCCCTACCCCACCTACCTCCCTATTTTCTGCATATAAACTGACGTTTTCCCAGCCACCATCAGTTCTGAGGAAGGGTCACCGGACCTGAAACGTTAACTCTGTTTTCTCCTTCATAGATGCTGCCAGACCTGCTGAGCTTTTCCAGCAACTTTGTTTTTGTTCCTGATTTACAACATCCACAGTTTTTTGGTTTTTATTTGGTATTTAACTCACTGTCACATCTCTTCCATGCATGCCCACCTTGAAGAAGTTCTGCTCCTCTCTCCAATGGGATTTCTGTTCCAATCTCTCTTCTTGCCCACCGGCATTAATTTCACTGTCACTCCTGGTGTTTGACCAGGTATTTGCTAAAACTTGTTTCCACAGCCATATCACATTCCTCAGTGACTGCCTCCGGCTCAGACTCACCCCACATGGATTCCAACTGAAGTTTCATCCCTCATGTTTTGAATCCTCCCAGGATCACAGATATCTCCGTGATGTTCAACGTTCCAAGGACAGCTGCTGTCACCGCATCCTAAGATCCACACTCGGTGCCATGCAGTGTCACATGCATACTCTCAACCGTTCCCTCCAAATGCATTGCATCACGCTGGCTCAGGGCTGCACCACTCCTCAGTTCCACTTCATCCTCCGGCTCGTTCGTCGTGCTAACGAGAAACTTTTTCTTTTCCTTTCAGGCATCAAGGCCCACAAGATGCAACAACTCAAAGATACCCAAGGCCCTCTGAAGCCTTTCTCTCCTCACCTTCCCTCTGACTCCATCCCCTACCCCAAGCATCCCACCTCCTGTCGGGTATTCACCATCCCTCCTAACCTTCCGCTCTCTGACGCTGAACGCTCCGTACTCAGCAAAGGCCTCAGCTTTATCCGTCTGCGCCCCCACCTGAACGAATTTCGGGCACAACATGATGCCAAACTCTTCTTCCGCCATCTTCACCTCCGTGCCCATTTCTTTCGACAAGAGTCCTCTCCCCATCCCTCAGACCCCTTTGCCCAACTCCAACACTCTCCCTCCATCTGGACCCCTCCCTCTGGCCTTTTATCTGCACTTGATCTTTTCATTGAGAACTGTTGACATGACATCAGTCGCCTCAATTTCTCTGCCCCTCTCAACAAATTGAACCTATCTCCCTCCGCACTGACTGCACTAACCCTGACTTTGTCATTAAGCCTGTCGATAAGGGTGGTGCTGTTGTAGTCTGGCATACTGACCTCTACCTTGCAGAGGGTGAACGCCAACTCTCAGATACCTCCTCCTACCTTCCCCTGGACCATGACCCCACCATGGCACATCAGGCCATTGTATCTACTCCGGTTACTGATCAAATTTCTTCCGGTGATCTCCCCCGCTCCGCTTCCAAGCTAATAGGTTCCCAACCCCGCACAGCTCATTTCTACCTCCTGCCAAAAATCCACAAACAGGACTGTCCAGGCAGACCCATTGTTTCAGCCTGCTTGTGCCCCTCCAAACTCATCTCTTCCTACCTTAACTCCGTCTTCTCCCCCATAGCCCAATCCCTACACACATACATCCATGATTCATCTGACACCTTACGCCGGTTTCAAAACTTCCAGTTTACCGGCTCCAGCCACCTCCTCTTTACCATGAATGTGCAATTCCTTTACACATCCATTCCCCACCAGGAGGGTCTTAGGGCTCTCCGCTTCTTCCTGGAGCAAAGACCTGAACCATCCCCGACCACCACCACAATCCTCCGCTTGGCCGAGCTTGTCCTCACCCTCAACAGCTTCTCTTTCAACTCCCCTCATTTTCTTCAATAAGAGAGGTTGTCATGGGTACCCACATGGACCCTAGTTATGCCTGTGTCTTCATGGTGTACATGAAACATTCCTTGTTTCAGTCCTATTCTGGCCCCCACCCACAACTCTTTATCCAATACATCGATGATATCATCCGTGCTGCTTCCCTCTTCTCATCTGGAATTGGAAATCTTCATCAATTTCGCCTCCAGTTTCCACCCTGCCCAACTTTTATCTGGTCTATCTCTGACTCCTCCCTTCCCTTCCTCGACATTTCTGTTTCCATTTCTGGGGATAGACTGGCCACTAATATCCATTACAAACCCACCGACTCCCAGAGCTACCTGGACTATACATCCTCACACCCCACTTCCTGTAAAGACTCCATCCCATTCTCTCAGTTCCTCCATCTCCATCGTATATGTTCAGATGAGGCCAACTTTGACAGGGGAGCCTCTTCCTCAACTGAGGATTCCCCAGCTCCGTTGTCGACAGGGCCCTCAACCAGATCTGACCCATCTTCCGCACTTCTGCCCTCATCCCTTCTCTTCCCTCCTGCAACAGCGATAGCGTTCCCCTTATCCTCACCTACCATCCCACCAGCATCCACATCCAGAAGATCATCAGATGCCATTTCTGCCACCTCCAGTGAGATGCCACCATCAGACACATATTCCCCTCCCTTCCTTTGTCTGCCTTCCACAGGGACTGTTCCCTCTGGGACACCCTGGTCCACACCTCCTTCGGCCCCAACACATCCCCACAGCCCAATGGCACCTTCCCCTGTAACCGGCGAAGGTGCAACATCTGCCCATTTACCCCCTCCCTCCCCACTATCCAAGGGCCCAAACATACCTTCCAGGTGAAGCAACACTTCACCTGCAATTCCCAGAATCTAGTCTACTGCATTCACTGCTCACAATGTGGTCTCCTCTACATTGGTGAAACAAAGCGTGGACTTGGCGAGCAGAACATCTACGTTCTGCTCGCAAAAAAAACCCCTGAACTACCTGTTGCCTGCCACTTCAATGAACCATTGTGTCTGGCTTGCTGCAGCTTTCCAGCGAAGCTGGAGGAACAACACCTCATTTTCCACTTGGGGACCCTACAGCCCTCCGGACTCAATGTTGATTTCAATAATTTTAGGGCCTAAACTGTCCCATGTCCCAGCCCCCCACCCCACATACCAGGCCTTGTCACCACATAGCCTGCCATTACACACCCCCTGTTGTTAGTCACTAACAGTCCCCATTAACAACTATTCACCCTCCCAGCCTGATCGTTAGCAACTCCTTTGTCTGTCCAACTGTCTTTCTCTCTCTTTGGGCTCTATTCTATCGTTTACTCCCTACCCCACCCACCTCCCTATTTTCTGCATATAAACTGACGTTTTCCCAGCCACCATCAGTTGTGAGGAAGGGTCACTGGACCCGAAACATTAACTCTGTGTTTTCCTTCACAGATGCTGCCAGACCTGCTGAGCTTCTCCAGCAACTTTGTCTTTGTTCGTGCTTTAAAGTTTCATTTAATTTTCAAATGTGGGCAGACTTTGGAACATGGAACTGACATTAATCTAAGCTCAAATACCCATCTAATTCAATACAGAAAGAAACAAATCTTTAAATTATCAAACTAGATTATCCAAATGTGTTTCTCAGAGGCCTTCACCATCATGCAAGTTCCCTGAATATGTTCAAAATTTAATTCTTATTCTTGAGTATATGCCAATTCAAGCATTTGTATCTTTACACCTCTGGTTCTAACTATTTTTCAAAACAGAAGGAAATAATGAGTAGTTTCCCAATTTTATAAATCATTATGAAAGACAAAAGCAATTGCTAATTTTTCTGGTCCAAATGTGTTGTGTGGGAGCACAGCACAATGGTATTCACTTCTCTGAATAAGAGGCTACAAATCTTACTTGACTCTGTAATCTATTGCCTTGAATTCAATGTAGTGTTTGTGTCGCAGTTACATGACATTAAATGTAATGTTGACAGAAATGAATCAAGTGGAAAAAAAAAACAGTATCTATTCAAAAAGTGGAATATGATGCAAACAAACCAATTTTCTACTCTTGTGGAAAATGCCAGTTTATTTTAGAACAGCAATTTTAATTATGCATCTATTGAGATGCTGCTGTTAACTGTTTCTCATCAGCATTTTCCAACTTTCAGAATTGCTTCTAGGAATAAGCATTTGGTTGGTTCTGATAGGAAATACTTAATAGGAGGTGTCCAATAATTTAAATGCAAAAGTGAATGCTATCGATTTCATTTTGAATAGCCTCATTATAAAATGTTCTTCTCATGATACATGGAATAACAACTGTCTGACGATGAAATACAAAGCTGTAATTCAGATTCCATTGACATTGTTATTGTGGGTTATACTATCAAGGGAAATTACTGCAAGCATTGATAGCTTTTTTATGTTATATAGTCTGACACTGACTCAGAATAATATTGTGCTTGGTGAGTGGGGAGAGGACTTATCTCAACTGATAGTGCATGACTCAGTGAAAAGATTAGTTATTTAGGTCTGAAAATTGTATGTCAGCATGAGGGAGGTGGTGGGTGGAGTTTTACCTCCAGCTGAACCAATCTATATTAGTTTGGATTTTGCATCCTTTTCTTTTCATTCCTCCAAAGCCACAACTCTTCCTTTCTCTGTTACCTTCCCCGGCCGTAATACTCTCTGAGATCATGGCACTCCTCCAATTCCATGTTTTTATGCATCCCTCGCTTACAAAGCTCCAATATTGGGAGATGTCCATTAGCTGGGTGCTATGCTTTTGAATTCCATTCCAAAACCTCCCTGAATCCCTACATCTGTCTCATGCTTTAAGGCAGTCCTAATATCCTCTCCCTTTAATCAGGCTTTTGGCCATTTGCTGTAATATCTGTTTACGTGACTCAATGTTATATTTTTGTTTGACAATGCTCCTGTGAGGTGCATGCACATGATTTTATGTTAAACACCTAAACGTACTATACCAATGGAAGTTGGTGAAAACTGCTGGCTGTGGACCATCTGTCCATCATTTAAGCCAACTTCATTTTCTTTTCCTTTCCTTTCAGTTGAAGCTAATGGAACAGGATATCTGTCAGAATGTGAAATAGCCTTCTGTTCATTGCCACTTATTTACAATAATCTTATTCTGTTAAGAGTGGACATTGACTCAAATTTCTTACAAGCCTGATTGAAAGTATATATAGGTAAATAATATTCCTTCACGGCACTGAAGAGTTTTCAAGCAGGTTTAATTCCCCGACATGCAGAAAGAGACATCTCCAATTTTCAGCTGAAAGTCAATGTTGATTGCCAAGGTAATTTTCTACTTCAGCAGATTTTATATCTGGTGGAACATAAAATTTGTAGAATGCACGCAATCCATGCTATTGAAAATGTACGGAATTGGTCATGGATGACAGTTCAATTACACTATCATATTCTAAATATCAGTTCGTAGCACTCTCACCAGTGAGTCATAAGGTTGTGGAATCAAATACTGCTCCATAGACTTGAGCACAATAATACAAGCTGACAGTCCGTGCAGAATCAAAGAAGTTCTGCACTGTTAGAGGTGTTGTCTTCATGAGGCCCCCAATGTCTGTTAGACAAAGTAAAAATTGCTGTATTATTAAAGGGAAGACAGTTGCATGTGATGTCTCTGTCAATAATTATCCCTCAGTCAACATCACTAACAAATTATCTCATCATGTTTTGTGGGAGGTTTCTGTGTGCAAATTGGCTGTTGTATTTCCCTCAGTATAAAAATGACTAGACTTCAAAAGTTCTTCATTAGTTGGGCTTATATTCATTCCAGTTTAAAAGAATATATGAAGACTTTCTTTAAACATAATAGATCTTCCAGGGCTTAGCAGGGTAGGTATGGAAAGGGTATTTACCTTTGTGGAAGAGTCCAGGACCAGAGTGAATAATCTCAGAACAGGTGGTCACCAATTTAAGACAGAGATATAGGGAATTACTTCTCTCAGAGGGCAGTCAATTTGTGGAATCCATTGCCGCAGAGGGCTACTGAGATTGGATCATTAGATGTATTCAGGGCTGAGGTAGACAGATGTTTAATTAATGAAGGAATAAAATGTCATGGGGATAAGGCAGGAAAATGAAGTCGAGGATTTCAAATCAGCTACAATCTCATTGAAGAGTTAATGGGCTAAATAGCACGCTTCTGCACTTAACTCTTATGGTCTTATGATCATGTCTAAATGTGTCCCTGCTTTCATTTAATACCTCCCGTATCTACTTTGCTGACATTAAATGCATCTAAACTTATTTGTCTCAACTTATCCATATGATTGCAGGTCTTGTAGCACATTTGTAATCCACCTATCACTGAGCTACTTGAGGCTCAGAAACTGAAGTTCAAGTCCCACCCCAAGACTTGATGGCCATGAAAAGTACATTCATGCTGTGGTCAAACAGGTGAAGTATCAACTTGGAAAACCTTCCAACGTGCATACGTGGTAGGCAGTAAGACCAACTTTGAATGAAAGAAATTGGAATCTCCACCATCACCATCAATAGCTCCAAACTAAAACATAAATGCAAAACCTCATGTTGCTCCAACAATTTGGAGGGGTGGAGTTGCAGTTGGCTTGTGTGGATCAGATTGATGCCAACCACACAGCTTTCAATCCCGGCCCCAGCTGGGATGGCTTTGGAACCTGTCTGCTTCTCCTCCCTGTGGTCGAGGTTGTGGAGCTATGGTTGGACCTGCCTTTTGAGACAGAACTCAAGAAGAAGACAATTCATGTGGCAGAAAGTTTCCCTTTCTGACAACTCTCTGAATAAAGAAGTTACTTTTGATTTCTTGATCAGATTTATGAGTCACTATCTAACACTGTCCTCTAATTCAGACATTCCATTAGTGGAAATGTCTTCTTGATATCCACTCTATCAAATTTCTTCCTAATTTTAAAGATATCTATCAGGTCAAATGTGCAGCCCAAACCACCAATCCCTCTTCCCAAGCTTTCTCTTTTCTCAAGGATCGGTTTTCTGTTTTCATACTAGCTGGAATTTATGCTGAAGCAAACAATGTTAATTATATCAGCCAGCTACCCATCCAGATCCTCTAAACACACCATTAAAGTGGATTTATGTATGATGCACCACACATTATTCTAGAAACAGTTGACATCACTAACATAGTAGGCATTTTGCAATTAAAACAAAATATTTGACAACAACTGATTCAATAAATTAGCAAATACATGCAAACAAGTTTATTTACTGAATTTAATTTGAAACTGTATTGGGACTGATGTTCTAACATACTACATAACTCATAGTAGAATGGGTTTTAAACTAAATAACAGGGGAAAGTGCCAAATTTAGGAAGTTGCAGTGAATCAAAGAGTGTTAAAAATGCAACAGAGAGAAGAACTAATATGGAAAATAATAAACAGACAATGACAGGAAGGGACAGAGAATGCAGTTCTAAGACCAAATCAGCAAATTAGACCAGAGGTTACAACAATAATTAAAGGACAAAACTTAAGGGACTGTGTATGAATTCATGTAGCACTCAAATCAAAACAGATGAGCTAGTAGTACAAATTGAGATAACAAAGTACGATCTAGTGATCAAAGCCGAGACCGAGGCTGCGGAATAACTTAGACTGGAATGGCTCTATTAACTAAAGATGATGTATGGTGACAGTAAGTCCAGTCTGCTGGATGACTAGTTTGTAATGCAGTGATGCTAATGGCAAGTGTTTAATTCCTATACCAGCTTATGTCACCATGAAGATCCTACCTTCTTGACCTTACCCTTTGTCTGAGGTATGGTGACTTTGGTTAAAGCACCAGTAGTCATCTCTCTCTAATGAGAAGGCAGTCATTTGGGATTATGATTATTTTACTTTAGCACAATATTAAACAGTGACCTAAATTCAGGAAACCAGAATACAGAAGCAGTCTGGGCAAAGATTAGGAATCATAAAAACAAGAAGTCACCTATTTGAGTTGTGCACTGGTCTCCTAATAGTGACCACATGGTAGGACAGTGTTGAAGGAAGAAATAATGGGAGCTTGTCAAAAGAAATTGTCATGGGGGATAATAACTTACTTGTCAACTGGAAAAATCAGATGGGTAAAGGTACTATAGATGACAAATTCATTGAATATTTTTGGGACAATTTCTCAGACCAGCATGTTATGGTACCAATCAGAGAGGATGATATACTAGATCTGATTTTGACAAAGGAGATACGATTAATTTTGGACCTCATTGTGAAAACATCCTTAGATAGCAGCCACCATAATTCTGATTGAATTTTACATCCAATTTAAGGGAAAGAAATGTGAGTCCAAGACTACTCTTTTGAAGTTGAATATGGTCAATTGTGATGGCATGAAAACAGAGCTAGCAAAAATAAACTGGCAAATTAGGTTAAAGGATAGGTTAATAGAAATACAGTGGCAAATTTTTAAGAGGATATTCCAAAAAGCTCAGAGTAGATATATTCCAACAAAAAAGAAAATTTCTAAGGGATGCACATGCCTTCCGTGGTTAACTAAAAATGTCAAAGATAGTATCAAACTCAAAGAAAAGGTACATAATTGCTTAAAGTTAAGAGATAGGTCAGAATCCTTACAGTGTGGAAACAGGCCTCTTGGCCCAACAAGTCCACACCGACCCTCAGAGCATCCCAACCTGACCCATCCCCATACCCTTTCCTTGTAACCTACCTAATCTACACACCCCTGGACACTATGGGCAATGTAGCATGTCCAATTCACCTAGCCTGTACATCTTTGGGCTGTGGGAGGAAACCGGAGCACAATGGAAACCCACACAGACAAGGGGAAAATGTGCAAACTCCACGCAGACAGTCACCCGAGGGTGGAGTTGAAGTTTCGACACAAATGAAAAACAGCAAAGATTTACAAAAATATTAATGAGGAGGGAAAAATTAGAGTACAAGATAAAGTTAGCCAAAATATAAAAGCAAATAGGAAAAGTTTATTCAATATTTGAAAAGGAAAAGGGTCAACAACATACATCCGGTTTCCTCCCACAGTCAAAAGATAATGTGCAGGTTAGATGGATTGGCCATGCCAAATTGCCCATAATGTCCAAGGATGTGTAGGCTTGGTGGGTTAGCCATGGAAAATACAAGGATAGGGTTGGGGGGGGTGGGTCTGAGTGGGATTCTCTTCTGCGGGTTGGTGTGGACTCGATGGGCTCAATGGCCTGCTTCCATACTGTAGGTATTCAATGATTCTATGAATTGTTTCAATAACTTCAGTTATAGCCACGTAGATGTCAAAAAGATGGGAACGTTTCTGATGAGCAACAGTTTTGTATAAATGCTCGGGGACCTTGCACCATGTTGCTAACTGTGTTTAGGAAGAAGATACTAATCCATTTATTTTTAAAAGATCATTGATTAGAAAGTCTTCAATGGTAATCATCATAAGAACATTTTCACTAGCGGATCTCTACATGCTTCCTCATTTGCAAATCAATTTTACGCTGGGCAACATCAATCATTTTGGTTACTTTGAAATTTGCTAATGACCGAAACTGTTTCACCTGAGTAACAATCCAAGGATTTTTGTTAATTTGTTAATAATGGAGTGATTGAGGTTTCAGCACTGGTGGAATAAAATCTCTTGCGTAATTCCTAACTAAAATGAGTCAAAATGTATTTTTGCACAAACACTAAACTCTCAAGCATTTGATTTAGGTCAAGCAAATCAAAAGCCCAATCAAGGTACTTCCTCTCTATGAGCGCAATTGGCATTATCAAACAAACAAACTCTAGGCAATACAATGCACCTCACTAAAGTCAACAGTTAAAGCAATCACTGAAATATTATAAAACAATGAGATAACAAGGTGTAGAGCTGGATGAACACAGCAGGCCAAGCAGCATCGTAGGAGCAGGAA
>NC_063337.1:86498301-86547561 GCF_021869965.1 Rhincodon typus | reverse complement strand
TGACTCCCTTGTCCAGTCCACACTCCCCTCCAGCCCCACCACACCCGGCACTTTTCCCTGCAACCGCAGGAAGTGCTACACCTGCCCCCATACCTCCTCCCTCACCCCCATCCCAGGCCCCAAGAAGACTTTCCACATCAAGCAGATGTTCACCTGCACATCTGCCAATGTGGTATACTGCATCCGCTGTACCCGGTGTGGCTTCCTCTACATCGGGGAAACCAAGCGGAGACTCGGGGACCGCTTTGCAGAACACCTACGCTCGGTTCGCAACAAACAACTGCACCTCCCAGTCGCGAACCATTTCAACTCCCCCTCCCATTCCTCAGACGACATGTCCATCCTGGGCCTCCTGCAGTGCCACAACGATGCCACCCGAAGGTTGCAGGAACAGCAACTCATATTCCGCTTGGGAACCCTGCAGCCCAATGGTATCAATGTGGATTTCACAAGTTTCAAAATCTCCCCTCCCCCTACCGCATCCCAAAACCAGTCCAGCTCGTCCCTGCCTCCCTAACCTGTTCTTCCTCCCACCTATCCCCTCCTCCCACCTCAAGCCGCACCTCCATCTCCTACCGACCAACCTCATCCCGCCCCCTTGACCTGTCCGTCCTCCCTGGACTGACCTATCCCCTTCCTAACTCCCTACCTACACTCACCTTTACTGGCTCCATCCCCGCCTCTTCGACCTGTTTGTTTCCTCTCCACCTATCCTCTCCTCTATCCCTCTTCTATCCGCCTCCCACTCTCTCCCTATTTATTTCAGAACCCCCTTCCCCTCCCCCTTTTCTGATGAAGGGTCTAGGCCCGAAACGTCAGCCTCTCTGCTCCTATGATGCTGTTTGGCCTGCTGTGTTCATCCAGCCCTGCACCTTGTTGTCTCGGATTCTCCAGCATCTGCAGTTCCTACTATCTCTAACTATTTAGGTTAGTGAGTCAAAGGTATCCACAGGCTCTGATTCAAACTGAGAGTTGGGGATACTTCTGTAGCAAATATAAGGTGGCATGGTGGGACAGTGTTAGCATTGCTACCTCAGGGACCTGGGTTCAGTTCTATCCTCGGGTGACTGTGTGGAGTTCACATATTGCAGACTTCCCCTCAAATCCATGAATATCACAGATATAGATCACCCTGGATCCAGACTTGAGGGAGCAGCAACTGGCCAAAAGAGTCTAAGTTCACTACATAGGAATGTGGGTTGAAACTTGCATTTGGATTGAAAAGACCAAATTTTAACTGGGAACTAGAGTAAGGCTGGAGGAAAGTTTCCAGAGGAAAAAAAAAATCTCATTCTGACAAATAGTTTTAAGATTGCATGAATAGCCCATATAAAGCTAAGAATCACTTTGGATTGATTCTGGGAAAATTGAATGTTCATGTAAAGG
The DNA here is from genome assembly GCF_021869965.1 of Rhincodon typus. Taxonomy (NCBI): domain Eukaryota; kingdom Metazoa; phylum Chordata; class Chondrichthyes; order Orectolobiformes; family Rhincodontidae; genus Rhincodon; species Rhincodon typus. Next base: position 86,546,175 of record NC_063337.1, on the reverse strand, counting down.
ACAAGTATAACTTTGAAGTCAAGGGAATTTTGAATCTGCATGCTGTTGTAGCTGCTGTGTTTATGTGGTAAGTGCAGTTGCAAGGACCTCAACAACAGCAGCTAACCAAAAACTAAAACCTCCTCTGACTTATTTTTATTTAGTTCTTGCTTTAAGAAATTTGTCCTGGCAGTCCACCAAAAACTGACTTTTATTATTAAATATTATAGCAAAAATATAATATTGAGATTCATAATAATCCTTTCTCTTGAGTGGTCTAGTTTGAAATGAACAATCTCATGGGTGAAAGGTAATAAAGGGTTAGTGAGGCCAATTTAAAACTCCTGTCGAAAAGCTTATTTGAGAAATTGCTCCTGGCAAAGTTTTAAATCCTTTTAATGCTGAGATTTAGCTTTATATTTAGCACTTTAATAGCTGAATTAATTTCATGGTTTTCTTTACAGGATTGTGGGAGATAGTAGGAGGGATCTAAGTGGTGGATTTCTCAGCTAACAAGTTGTGGAAGAGGAGTTTACCTAAATGCTCCATTTCAACAGTAAATTTGAGTACATAGTGTGCGAAGAGATTCTGATCTAATCATTACTGATTGTACTGTACACAAATTCATGAAAGGGCCAGTGGCCATCAGCTTTGACTCTGAAAGGCATCCGGTCTATTTCAGATTATGCTAGAAGAGGAATGTGTCTCAATAAATAGACCAACAGGTGGATCTAGCCATCTCACACTGCCATTTTGCAGAAACAGGATGCTACTAACAAGCAAAAAAAAGTAATAAGTAATGAGTGATGTGATATATGAGTTCCAGTGCCAGACTGATGCCAGGTGTCTAGGCAGTATGTCCCAATCACTGATTGACCATGTCAAATAACCCATCACTTTCTCTGTATCAGGCAGCATATTCTGTTCAACTATGTTTGCAAACCTCAAAATGCAGTTTCCAACCTTAGATGTAATTGGTAGAGAAACAGGAAGCTGAAAGAACACAGCAGGCCAGGCAGCATCTGGAGGAAAGGCACAGTCAACGTTTCGGGTATTACCCTTCTTCAGAACTGGATGTGGGGGTCAAGGGAGCTGTAGATAAAGTTGGGAGAGGGGAACGGGTGGAGGAAGAATGGTGGTGATAGGTGGACACTGGTGGTAGGTACAACCTGGTTGGTCGATGGGAGGGATGAATCCGGTTGGTGGCTGGAAGGGAGGGTCAGAAGGTGGAATGGAAGGGAGGAGGTGAGACTGAAAGGGGAGGTGGGGGATGGGTGGGAAGGTTATTTGAAATTGGAGAACTCAATGTTGAGTCATCTGGGCTGTAGGGTGCCCAGGCAGATGATAAGGTGTCGTTCTTCTAATTTGTATTCCAAGCCTGCGATACTAGAGGAGGCCAAGGACGGACATGTCAGAGAGGGAGTGGGATGGGGAGTTGAAATGGGCAGTGACCAGGAGGTTAGGTTGGCCATTACAGGCCAGGCTGAGATGCTTGGCGAAATGGTCACCTAGTCTATGTTTGGTCTCACTGATGTAGCGATGACCATATTGGGAACACTGGATGCAATATACTAGGCTGGAGGACATGCAGGTGAAGCACTGTCTCACTTGGAAGGGCCGTTTAGTGCCTTAAATGGAGTTGAAAGAGGTGGTGTGTTGGAAGATGTGGTATATTTTACAGTTACAGGGGAAGTCACCGGGCGGGTTGGGATGATTGGTGGGGAGTGTGGCATGAGCTGAGGAATGGTGAAGGGAATGGTCCTTGCAGAAGGCAGAGGTGGGGTGGGGAGTGAAAGATGTTCTGGGTACTGGGGTCTAATTGCAGTTGGTGGAAGTGTTTGAGAATGATATGTTGGATGCGAAGGCTGATGGGATGGAAAGTGAGGATAAGAGGGACCCTATCTTTATTATGTTTGGAGGGGGATGGTGGTGGTTAAGAGCTGTGGAGTGGGGAATGGAGGAGGTGTGATGAAGTGCTGTATGGATGATGGGAGGGTGGGGGGGGAGAGCGTTGTTTGTAAAAGGCGGACATCCGGGATGCTTGGAAGTGGAACGTCTCCTCGTCAGAGCAGATGTGATGCAGACGGAGGAATTGGGGAAACGGGATGGAGTTTTTGCAGGATACACAGTGGGAGGAGTATAGTCCAGGAAGCTATGGGAGTTTATCGTAAATGTTAGTACGTAAGCTGTCGCCAGAAATGGAAACGGACAGGCAAGAAAGGGGACGGAGGTGTTTGAGATAGACCAAGTGAATTTGAGGGCAGGGTGCAAGTTGTTAGCGAAGTCGATGAACTGCTCCAGTTCAGCTTGGGTGTAGGATGCAGCACCGATGCAGTCATCGATGTAGTCATCGATGTAGTCTTTGATATAACAATGGAAGAGTTGGGGAACAGTACCAGTGTATGTACTGAAGCGGGCCTGTTCGACAAAACTGACAAACAGGCATGTGAGTTCCCATGGCAACCTTATAGATTTGGAGAAAGTGGTAAGAATTGAAGCCTCCATTTCCAGCCCCACCTCCTCCCTTCCATTCCACCTTCTGAACCCCCTTCCAGCCACCAACTGGATTCATCCCTCCGTCGACCAACCAGGTCATGACACCACTAGAGTCCATCTATCACCACCATTCTGCCTCCACTCCTTCCCTCCGCCCAACTTTATCTACAGCTCCCCCACCCCCACATCCAGTCCTGAAGAAGGGTCATACCCTAAACATTGACTGCCCCTTTCCTCCAGATGCTGCCTGGTCTGCTGTGCTCTTCCAGCTTCTTGTTTGTCTGCCTTGGGTTCCAGCATCTGGAGATTTTTTTTTTCTCTCTAACTTAGATGTGATTTACCATTGGAAAACATTTACTAAATACTCCTGACTGCATGGAAACCTATTTCAGCTAATCAGTCAGGTTTGCAGTGTTGTTCATTTGTGAATGTTAAAAGCTACATACATTCACACACGGGACCCTGTTTTTTGTGGGCAGAAGGAATTTGTCTACAAACACTGCACTGCACTTCATTGAAGAAATGGTTATGGGTCCCGCCAAAGCCTGCTGCATTTCCCATGGCATTGCCCTGACCAATCAGTGCCCATCCATCTAATCATGATTTAATTAGATTACTAAGATTGACAGTTAGTTGTTCCTGCTACACCTCTATGCTATGGTCCAAACAATCAGCACCCTCTTCTCACGCTGCCTAAATTGTTTTTCCTTCTCTAAGCTTGCTTTCTTGTGTCCCAGTCCTAATGAATGGAAGACAAAAAAATACATTGATGTCAAGTCTTTTTGCCACAACAGTTAAGTTCTGTCATGCCAAGCAATTATTTATTAACCAGAAGTTCAAGTTTCTTTTTAAACATTATTATTCTCTTTGGAGATCCTGACACTAGCTAAAAGGTATATTAACTTATCTGAGGACATTGATATGTTCAGGTTGTGTGAATGCTCATTCCTATAAGATCTAACAACTAATTTAGTGCAAAGCAAATATAAGTTCTGAGGAAGGGTCACCGAACCCGAAAGGTTAACTCTGCTTTTTTCCTTCACAGGTGCTGCCAGACCTGCTGAGCTTTTCCAGCAACTTTGTTTTTGTTCCAAATATATTGCTGACTTGGGTCCAGCCCCATTTTTGCCACAATGTCTCTGTAACCATTTTCATATCTGAATGGAAAAGAGATAAAATTATGAAATCTGCTGTACGGAAGAGAATGTAAGTAAAATTATGCCTATCATTTACCTTTAAATGATTTACAATATGTAGAAATACTTTTGACTGTGATCATCTAAGCCTTTAAATCCGTTGGTTTTAGATTTGATCAACAGCAGTGATGGACAACTGCTATAATTTCAAAAATGATTTTGAACATTGAAGAGAGATTTCACATTTGGAGCCTTTGGTGTACAAAGATCCTTACCTACATATTTTGCAGCACTGTTTTTGGTTTTCTCTTTTACTGCAAGATATTTTGCTATTCACTGTTAAAGCTGCTGGGAGCCAGCTAGCTCCTGAGTCTCATCAAATGATTATCTGTAACAGGCCACTTGCAGGTACATCCGTTGGAGCAAAATGGTGGATCCAGTTGCTTTTCCTCATTTCATGTAGGAAAATGAAAATTCATATATGAAGGAATGGCAACTCCTAGAGAACAGGATTATGTTGCCTGAAGAGCTGTGTATAAACACAGGTGTACCATGCTGTGCTGTGAGGCAAGGACGTGCACGAAGGTGCAGTTACAGAAGGTGGTCTTATAGTTTCCACATTCATTAATAGATATATAATGTGTGCTAATTTTCAACAACAATAAAATGTGAAATGCAATAATATTGATTTAATTAAAACTTGCAACTCCCTGTGATTATTTCATTCTCAATAGAGTTGCAAATGTTTCGGCCTACGTTTATTTTCATTTACTAATTAATTTACCAAACATTTATGCAATTACTTTGCAGTATAATGCACAAAATTACATTGTACAACATTTAGTACGTGAACAATTAATGCCCTCCTAAGCAATAGCATTGCCTGTTATTTTAATGGAGGAATTAAGATGTTTGGGGCATTTGGATAACAATATTCAAAGGCTAGGCAAGCTGTTAACCTTCTATTAATACATTCTGAATACATCTTTTCATCCTTCAGCATATTGGTGAAATGACACAAATGAAATTTTCCTTGGATCTGCTTCTTCTCTGCCATAGTGTATGACAGAGCTGAAGCAAATTCAAGGAAATTCCTGATCTATACCTCTCCAAGAATCATGGAATTAACACACACATGCATTTGATACCACAGTTGCCATGGCTACTTAGCATTTACACACAAGCCACACCGGCAACTTTATGGGCCAAATTTTTAAATGTCAGGATTGGGATTAGAGACAGGAAGGCAGGCAATTTGGTATCAGCTGTTGTGCTGCTTCTCTACTGTGATCCTAAATCCAAGCCAATAGGATGGCTCAGAGACAGATCATTCGCTCACCGACAAACCTATTATCCACAAATTAACTGAATGAAGGGGTCTATTAAGTCCTTATTGGGCAACATTGGATTTCCAGCCTGCACATCCAGGCCAACAAGGTGGGCTCAGGATGAGAAAAGGATAGCCCATGTTTAGTCATGTGAGGATTCCCTCAGCCCCTTAATGCCTTTTGGGCCACTGCTGCTGATTCTGGTCAACTCATGGAAACTGCTCCACTGAAAAATGAACTGAAATTGCCTGGTTTTCTTCCTCCTTGTCTCCAACAGCAGATTGGCAGCTCCCACCAAACGAGTAGACAGGGTTGACAATCAGTCTGTCCTGGAGGCCTCCCATTATCCCTCCTAAGCTGAGTACATGGTGAACCTGCTCCCTCACCTACAATTTGTTCCTTATTTCAACAAGGCAGCGCACATGTCAAGATCATGCTATGCAGGGTCAGTACTCAGACCATGGACCCTGTGTTGGATTCCTGGCTTCTGAATGAAAATTCAGCCATTTATGTTGATTTTCTTATCACTGGGGAACTTGAAAGAGTAATGACTGAATGAATGAGTGAATTAGCTTTATGGTCATATGTACTCCAATGAGTATAGTGAAAAGTTTATAAATTGCCACTTACAGCGCCATCCTGGGTACAAAGGTACCTAGGTACAGTTTCTTCAGTTACCAGATTAAGTACAGTGTAATAATGTCACCAACACATGGCGCCATCTTAGATACAAATTACTTAGGTACAATTCTTAGCTACAAAATATAGAAATGAAGAAAAAAAAGTTATGTTACATCTATACACAGTGTAACCATAGGTCAGAAAAAACAAGACTTAACTAAAACTTTCATGGAATATCGAGCAAGAATAATTATATACTATTATTAGGTGGAGTGTAAAAACGGAAAAACTGGAAACTCTCAACAAGGACCTGATAACATCTGTAGATGGAACTCAGTTCTGAAGAAGGGTCACTGTTCCCAAAACATTAACTCTGATTTCTCTCTCCTGATGCTGCCAGACTTGCTGACTTTTTCCAGCAATTTCTGTTTTTGTTTCTCATTTCCAGCATCTGCAGTTTGTTTGTTTCTTCTGCATAATTTTAATCCAGTTGTCAGCTGGGAATTCCATAATCTTCGGTGGAGCTATAGATTTGCCCATGTTTCATAAAATGACTAGAAAGGAGAGTACAGAAACAGGCCACTCAAAGCAATGAATACATATTAATATTTATTCTTCACATGTAACTTCTCTCACTCCTCATAATGTTGACTAACAAGCATCATTAATTCTTTTCTCTGTTGTGGTAGATTATTTTGTAAAATAATCTCAAAATAATCTCAGGAGTCTTGCGGTACTGGTCAATAATCGTCTGTTGAGCTAATGTTGGGAGAGTCTACCCCAGAAAGATTCTGAAGTAGCTTTCTAACTCAACAAGGATTCATAAGACACTTACACATTGTAAGTCATGTAGACAGTACATTACTTAAATTCTGAAATTGTCTGTTTCCGACAAACGCCATTATTTTTTTCACACATTCCAAAAGTAGAAAGGCGCCTGTTATCTCTGGTGTCACCATTCTCTATCTTCTGAAGATCTATTCTATCTCCTCTCTGAAGCTTGTGCTTTGTTCCCATCCTTGACTAAATCCATTGCTTTGTCTTTCTTGACATTGTATAGAGTCACCTTCATATTCCATTTCCAAATAAGACCTCAGCGTTAATGTTGGTTCAGTCACATTGCTTTTTAACAGAAACTTTGTCTGTTGCATCAGCATCTGAGCGTGTTTATGCAGTTTAGCTACTTTTTTTTTCTTTTAAAGCGACTACTTTCTTGAATAAGAGCAAATAAAAAAAAAAAGATTTATCAAGTTAACTAAAACTCTCTATCTCATCTTGAACACAGCTGGAAATTTATGTGGATTTGCAGATTGACTCATTTAATACCCAAATTACTCATGAACATCTCTCTCATGTTTTTTGATATATTCCCTTTAGATGTATATATGTTATTTGCCTAAATAATTCCATGTGTTTGCAAGTTTTATATTCTCACCACGGTTAAATGTGATAATTTCTTCTGAATTCCTGATTGGATTTATTAGTGACTGCCTTATATCTACAACCCCTGGTTATAAACCAGTAGTCAAAAAATCCCCCTTAGGTAATAACATTTTCTCTACATCAATCCCTTAATGATGTTAAAGATCTCCATCAAGTTACACCATAGTCTCCCTATTTTTGAAGAAAAGGTGTCTCATCCTATTCAGTTTTAAAATGAACAGTGTAATTGGGTGGGTTGTAAAAGCAGTAGATAACTTGATTGCATAAGTACCCCCAACCGTAACTTTGGTTAGAATTGCCCGCCAGATTTCTTATATCTTTCAGTTCTGAAAAATGGTCAACACCTGAAATTTCTGCTTTGTTCCTGTTTCCATAGGTCCTGCCTGACCTGTTAACTTATTTCAAATATGTTCTCTATGCTTCCAGGATTTTAAGCTCCTTCAGTTTTTCTTCATGTGTTTTTTTTTTCAATTGAACTCCAACATAGACTTCCAAAGGCTTTACTGCTCACGATTTACACAGTAAGGTCATTTATTAAAGGTTTATCTTTCCAGTGATTTGTTAATACAAACTTTTTTTTTAACCTTTTCAAAAGTGATTTTGAAAGCCAAGAATGCTTGGAATAGAGGTTCTGGAACATAAATAACCTATTGTGTAATAGTTTGGCACTGACAATATATTGCCAGCAGAAAAGACAAAGTAATGTGATGAAACTTACAAAGGGCAGATTTACCATCTGGGTTTTACAGTTGACACCATTGTTTTGTGGTTATAGTTGCTGTAACAATAATTAAAAAGCAATTAATCAAATAATTAAAATACGCAAAATCTTGAAACACACCAACATTGAAATTCATTTTTACTCTTTAATGCTGACAAACCTGCTTTTTGCAGACACATCAGCTGATCTTTTTATAAACTCCTGAAAATCATTCCATCCGATAGTTGCCTAAGGTGCTGGATTATTCTTCATCATGTATATTTTCAATAAATTTGCTGTTGTGGGAAAGGTATTACTGTTATTTGGACACTGCTTACTTAAAGATACTGAATTGACTAAACAGTCTGTAAAGTGCTGCCAATGTTTCAACAAGATCTTATAATTTTTCTAACACAAACCACCACCTAGAGACACAAAAATAAGAAAGGAGAAACAACATACACTGACGAAAAACTAGTGGGTGTGATCTATTTGGATTTACAGAAGGTCTTTGACAAGGTATCACTTAATAGGATGAATCCATGGTGTGTAGGGGCAAAGTACAGGCATGGATAGAGGATTGGCTGACTGGTAGAAGGCAGAGAGTGGGATAAAAGGGTATTTTTCAGGATGGAATCTGGTCACTAGTGGAGTTCCGTCAGGTGTCAGTGTTAGGGCCACAACTATACACATTGTACTTCAATGATCTACACAAAGAAACTGAGGACATTGTTGCTAAATTTGTAGATGACACAGAGATAGGTCAAGGGACTGAAAGTATTGAGGAAGCAGGGATCTGCAGAATGACTTGTGCAGGCTAGAAGAGTGGGCAAATAAGAGGCGAATGGAATATAATGTGGGGGAACGTGTGATGTTATGTATTTTGGTAGGAAAAATACAGGCACAGACTATTTTTGACATAGGGAAAGGTTTCAGAAATATGAAGCACAAAGACACTTAGAAGTCTTAGTGCAGGATTCTCTTAAGGTTAACATGCAGGTTCAGTTGGTAGTTAGGAAGGTAAATGCAAAATGTTAGCATTCATTTCAAGAGGGCTACAATTCAAGTTCAGAGATGGATTATTGACGATGTATAAGGCTCTGATCAGATCACATTTTGTATATCATGAGCAGCATGGGACTCCGTATTTAAGAAAAGATGTGCTGGCTTTGAGGGGGACCAAGAAGAGGTTTGCAAGAATGATCTTAGGGATGAAGGCCTTGTCATATGAGGAGCAGTTGAAGACATTGTATATGTACTTGATGGCATTTAGAAGGATGAGGAGAGATCTCATTAAAACTGACAGAAAACAGAGAGGCCTGGATAGAGTGGATGTGGAGAAAATGTTTCCACTAATGGGAGAGAGTAGGATGTGAGGGCATAGCCTCAGAGTGAAGAGCCTGATATGTGGAGGAATTTCTTCAGGCAGAGTGTGGTGCATCTGTGGAACTCATTGCTGCAGAAGGCTGTGAAGGCCAGTCATTGAGTATATTTAAGACTGAGATAAACAGGTTTTTGATTAGTATGGGATCAAGGGTTACAGGGAGGAAGCAGGAGAATTGGGTTGAGAAACATATCAGCTACGATCAAATGGTGGAGCAGACTCAATGGGCCAAATGGCCTAATTTTGCTCCTATATCTTACAGTCTTATGAAGAGAAAATAGACTGTTACTAATTCATCTTGCCATCAAAGCAGCATTTGACTGAATGAGGCATCAGGGGCGGCACGGTGGCTCAGTGATTAGCACTGCAGCCTCACAGCACCAGCGACCCGGGTTCAATTCCACCCTCAGGCAACTGTCTGTGTGGAGTTTGCACATTCTCCCCGTGTCTGCATGGGTTTCCTCTGGGTGCTCCCGTTTCTTCCCACAATCCAAAGATGTGCAGGCTAGGTGGATTGGCCATGCTAAATTTCCTGTAGTGTTCAGGGATGTGTAGATTAGGGGAATGAGTCTGGGTGGGATGCTGTGAGGGTCGGTGTTGACTTGTTGGGCTGAAGGACTCATTTCCACACTGTAGAGATACTAAGATAATAAGGAGCCCTAAGACCCAAGTATAAGTCATCTGTTACACTTCAGCTGCTGGATTGTGTACAGTTTGAGTGGCCCATTAGAGGAAGGATGTGAATACATTGGAGAGAGTATAGAAGTGGTTTACAGGAACGGTTCCAGGGATGAGGAGCTTCAGTTATGAGAATGGATCGAAAAACTTGGGACTGTTCACCTTGGAAGGAAGAAGGCTTAAAGGAAATCTGTTAAAAGCTTTCAAGATCACGAGCGGGCTGGATAGAGTAGATAGGGAAAAACTGTTCCTTGATTATAACAGGAACATAAACAGGAGAGCATGGATTTGAAGTTGCCTGCAAAAGAAGCAAAAATGAAGTGAGGAAAAACATTTTCACTCAGTGAGAAGTTAGGTCTGGAGTGCACTGCCGAAAATGTAATGGAGCTAGGTTCAATTGAGGTATACAAGAGGATATTGGATAATTATTTAGATGTGAAAAAGTATGGTGAAAAAGCAGGAAACTGACACTAGGTAATTATATTCATTTAATGAGCCAATGCAAGCATGTTGGATCAAATGGTCTCCTGCAGCTCTGAGGAAAGGCCACTGGACCCAAAATATTAACTCTGATTTCTCTCCACAGATATTGCCATACCTGCTGAGATTTTTTTTTAGCAATTTCTGTTTTTGCTCCTCCTGTATCTCAGTTTGTCCAATTTCTTTGTAATGTAACTGTTGGAAGTGCAGTTATCATTAAGGGACATCTATGTTTTGGTCCCTCCAAAGTAAATCTATAGTTTCTAAAATGGGGGGTTCAAAACTGAACACCCAAGTGTGGTCCAACCAGGACTTTGTATTGTTGTAACATAATATTTTCCCCTTTGTATTCTCATCCCTTCAGAATGAAGCCAACACCCCATTATCCTTTTAGATTATTGTTTGCATTTGTCCATGGTTTCAACAAGGTATGCGTATAGCCCCCATCGTCTGTTTGGAACACTGTTTATGAATTTTCATTATTTGGAAGCATGAATGACTAGTGGTGTGTAACAGTCCACCTGTGGAGTTCAAGTCACTGTGGTAACTTGTACTTTTTTGATGAATATTGTAGTCTGGAGCTATGGGTAGTGCTGAAGGAGATTCCCAGTTGTTTTCCATCTCCCAGTGGACCAGAAATCTTTTCTGCTTATCAGTTGTTATTTCTGTTTGTTGGAAACATTTGCAGGCTAATATTCAAACTGTTTGGCCACATTCTGAACACACGTTCCTTGGCCATTAAATCCTTGTGTTAGATTAAAACCCAGAACTTCCAGATCAGAGAAAGAGATGTTATCCAGTATGTCACTAGATCTTGATAAAGACTATTCTACCTTTATTAAATTTTGCAGAATCTTGTTATCCTTTCCCTCTCATTAATTTAGAATATTGGTTTGATTGAGAGATCACTCTTTGGAAAGGGGCAAAAAGACCATTTCCACAATTTGATCTGAAGGAACAGCTGTGGAACGTAGAAATCATGCCAATTTACATTGAATTGATTAGATATTTAACAGTGAATATAATGGAGTGATATTTTAGTTAGAGCAATCCATTTATTTTATAGCTTAGTGATCATGTTGGTTTAATCTAAGCCAATGCATGCCTGTAAATTTTTGTAATAACGTACATCACCAATGGAAGTTATTAACAACATCCAACAGGAAATTATATTTACATAGCATCTTTATTGTAACAAAATATCTCTAGTGCTCGTCAGAAGCATTATGTAGCAAAATTAGACACCAAGTTACATAAGGCAGCGTGGACAGTCAAAAATATATGTTTCATGGTGTGTTTTCAAAAAGAGAGAGATATAGGATGGAATTTCAGACCACAGGGCAGACATAGCTGAAGTTATGGTTATCAATGTGCAGAATGAAAATTTGGGGTGCTCAAGAAGCCAAATTTAGATGAGCAGAAATTTCAGTCGGATATAGAATCAAAACAGATTATAGAGAGGGAATTCTTATTGCAAGTATTATTATGTGATTCAGAAGCAGGAAATAAACCTTAAATAAAAATCAAAAGAACTGCAGATGCTGTAAATCAGGAACAAAAATAAAGTTGCTGGAAAACCTCAGCAGGTCTGGCAGCACCTATGAAGGAGAAAACAGAGTTAACGTTTCAGGTCCAGTTCTGAGGAAGGGTCACCGGACCCGAAACGTTAACTCTGTTTTCTCCTTCACAGGTGCTGCCAGACCTGCTGAGATTTTCCAGCAACTTTGTTTTTGTTTAGGAAATAAACCTCAGTTGCTTAGTTGCTTCATGACTATTACATCTAAAGTATCATCAACCGTGTTTATTATTTATCAAAATATCCAACCCAAGATCAATCATGGTACTAAAGTCAAAGCAATGAGAATTGCACAGAATCTTGGAGTTTTGTTTTACAGAAGAACGAGGCCATTTTGGCTCCTTGTGTTTGAACCAGCTCCCCAATGACCAATACATTGAGTGCAATTCTCCAACCATTTCCATGAAATCCTGAACATTCTACCTTCTCATATAGCACTCTAATTCCCTTTTAAATGCTTTGATTAAATCTGTCTTCTTTTCACTCTAGTGTAGAACATTTCAAATCTTAATTGCTCATTGTAAGGAAATCTCTTTTTGCACTTCATTTTTGCAACTTCTGTCAATTACTTTAAATCTGTGTCCTCTTGTTCTCTCTCCTTTCATGAGTGTGAATAGTATTGATACTTATTTAGCTCAGGTAGACATTATTACATCATACTTTACATAGGTGTTGAATTACTTAATTAAAAATTAAGGATCATCCCTTGTTGCCAATAAAGTGGAAACATTGGAATTATGATATAAGAAAGGAATATAACTCTGGAGACTCACGATTAACTAATTGTCATGTTTTTTTTTCCATGTAATTTCATTTAATATTTACCCTGTGCTTTCAAATTGTTAGTTTTGTAATCTTAATTTTATTGCTTTTTACTGCTTTGCATTCAATTTAAATGCTATCTATATATTTCTTCTTTACAGAAATTATTCATATTTAATTTGATTTTGCATCCTTCCTTTTTATCTATTCACATTGTATTGTCTGTATATTATTTAATAACTTCCTGTGCAGGGCATTTTTTAAATTTAATTTGGTTGAGATTTCATTTTATAGTTTAGATAGGAGAGTTCGACATTAGCTTAATTTGATTTGTTTCACTCCCTTTTATTGCGTTCAGCTCATTCATTGATCGTGGTTATTTAATTTTCCACAAGCATTAAAGAAAAACAATGAACAAAGATTAGACTTCTCAGAAAGTAGAGAGTTCTGGCTCTGCATTGTGAAGTGCATTGGGAAAAGTATAGTTTTCCAAACAACATGGCGCAAATTGAAGCCAAGGAACCTGATGGAAAATTGGTGGGTTTTTTGTCTTATTATTTACTATTCTACACTTGGTAAATCTGTATGCATAGACATACTCAGAAATACGTAAGACAGAAATGATTAGACATGGGGAAAGCTCAGAATAAAGGTTTAACATAGTAGTCAACCAAAACTTGATCCTGGAATAAGCACTAAAATCCAAATTGCATTTATATAGCATCTTTGATATGGTAAAATATCTAAATGTTCCTCACAAGAGTGTGTAACCAGACAAAATTTGAGACTGCATTGCGTGAGTGTTATTCCTCCAAGTGACTAATATCTTCATAAAAATAGTGGATGTCAAACAGCATTCAGAAAGTGGAGAGAGAGGTGCAATAGCAAAGAGGTTCAGTCAAGTGATTCCAGAGCTTAGAGATACAACAACTGACATCAAGAAATTGTGGAGGGATCAAAATCTGCAAGAGACAATTGGAGGAGAATAGAAATCTTGGAGGATAATAGGTACAGAGGAAATGATCATTATTGTCTCAGAGCTATTTCCATCCTTTGTTGTTAACCTGGACCATTTCTGAATTTGAAAAGAAAGTTGGTGTTTGAGATTAACACACAATTTATAACTACCAAGAAAAATATCTATATGCCATGCTGCTGCTTGTGTCTTCATTATGCACCCTTGTCTATTCAGCATTCAACACCAAAACAATTGTTTAGACTTAAATTGTTTATTGCCAACCATGCAAATTTCATTGAGATTTCTGCAGATATTCCTGCACCATGACAAGATAAGTAATATTTCCCACATCTAACATATGGAAATGATTAGGATGTTATATTTCTGACAACAGCAATCCTGCAGAGGCTTGTGTTAGTGGTGATTTGCACAAACCAGACTCCCCTGACAAGTGTGCAAATTCAGTTCTCCAGAAGTAAACAAATTCGAAAAGGCGCATCCAGTCTCCTAGTTTACTATATCAACAATAGACTCGAATTGCTAGTCTTTGGTCTTCATCCATTTAAAGAGATTTATTATTCACAGTGACACTGTATAGAGAAAACATGTCATTCTTGGAGAACAAACTGTTTAGATGTGCAGAAAAGACCTGTACTAACAAGACCTAAATTAAACTATAAAATATATGAAGCTCAAGAACTAGCATCATAACACCATCTACTGCTTTCCTGGAAAAATTGCAGCTAAAATAATAGTTAATGTACCTTCCACAATTCAGTTCTCTTTGGTAAGGCCCAATAAGGTAGATTCCATTGGTATCGTTTTTTTTGCCAGTCTGTTAAATTATCTATGTCTCATGAAACAATCCTTGAATCAAAATATTTTGCGAGTCAAACTTTATTTTTATTTTGATTTGCAAGTTCTTTCTGAGATTGCCGTATATCAGATTTTAAAACATATAGATTTTAATTAACTTGTTATAATACACCTCCAGGGCAAGTGCAACTTGAACTCAGACCTTCTAGCCCAGAGGTAGTGATATTGGCACTGCACCACAGATATCCATATAGCAGATTAAAGAGCATAAAAAGTTGCGGCTGAATTTTGTGTGGTGGAATCCATCAATTTTGCTGATGTTCGCTTTTTACAAGAATTCTTAATTTGGAATTGACATGCAAAGATGGATATAGTCATAACGTAGCAAGACTAATGTTAATCAACGTTTTAATTTAAACTCCTGAGTGATTAGGAGATGCTTTGGTGGCAGGGTGGGAGAGGCGAGAAAAGCTATAAATTAACTTTTACTGTTCTGCTTGTGGCTAAATAGTTCTGCTGCTTTCAGGAAAAGAAATGTTTTTTTTTCATTGAATGATTGTGTATTCAATCCTGGATGTTGTCCTCCTGAAATCATTTTAAATCCATGAATTTATCACCAATTTCAATTTATGCCCAATTAGGAATACATCTTAATTTTAATTGGGATCATAATTACAAAGTCTTTTGAGTGATTGTCATTGTGCAGATGGCTTTGATAGTGTGGAACAGTGAACTTGTCAGATGCCAGCAAAAGACAGCAATTTCTTGCTTTTACTTAGCTTCAAAGATTTTTCATAATTTTAGTATGAGACAGCAATTTCTTAAATAAACTACACATCCACTATGATCTATGGAGAATTTTTTTTTCTCTCTTGCTCTATGTCTCAAGAAATAGGGATCATGATAAAAGAAAAGTTTTTGTCTTCTCAGCGACTGTTCAGTGGTCAGTGCTATCATGGAAAGACACTTTTCTCATCACATAAAGCAAACTGATAGAAGGGCCATGGGTTAATTCACTCATTTGCCTCACATTGATATGCTTGTAATTGAATAGCTACTTTGGCTAAAAGTGATATCGTTAAGAATGTCTGAAATAAACTGAAATCCATTATTCAGGATTAACTGTGATAATCAATGTATTTATATGTCCGTATTTTTTATTCTTTCTCTGTTCAAGTTTTAGTATCACTCTAGACTATTTAACATCAATTTAGAGGATGGTATAAGCGCAGAAACTATGCTGTGCAATATTTTATGAAAATTGAGTTTTTGCATCGAATGGGTTTGTTTTCTGCTTTCAAGTAAACTCTATCTTCTTTTGTATAAAACTAGCTGTAGCAGGTTTTTTTTCATTCATTCACAGGATGTAGGCATCACTGGCTAGGCCAGCATTCATTGCCCATCCCTAAGAGTGTAGTCTGGAGTCACATGTAGTCCAGAGCAGGTAAGGATAGCAGTTTCCTTCCCTAAAGGACACAAGTGAACCATATGGGGTTTTCCTGACAATCAACCATGATTTAATGGTCATCATTAGATTCTTAATTCCAGTTTCTTTTTGACTTGAATTCAAATTCCGCCATCTGCCATGTTGGGATTTGAACCCAGGTCCCCATACATTACCTGGGTCTCTGGATTAATAGGCCAGCAATACCACTAAACCGTTGGCTACCCGGCACTGAATTTCAGTATACAATGACTCCAGTGCATATCCTAGGCAGGTTCCTAGTTATGACAGTCCAGCAAATACAATTCTATACTAAATAGCACAGACACGTTGGTAGTGGATTTGGGACTCAGAATAGAAAATGATGTGCTCAGCCAACAATCTCAAAGACAGAAATCATCCAATTTTGGATCAGGATGGAAGTTATGCATTGCTGAAACTTCTTGTGGGATTTGAGTATTTAGTCTCTTTCTTTCATAGTTGAAGGAAGGAAATTGAGGGTTAAGGAAATAAGGCAGGAAAATATAGTTGAGGATTAACAGATCAGTTACAGTCTCACTGAATGCTTGAGAAGGTTCGATGGGCCACTTGTCTGCTTCTGCTTCTACATCTTATGTTCTGAAGTGAGATAAAATAGATTGATCCCCATTTTGATGGAAATAAAATAAATATTTCATTCATAGTGCTCCCCCTTGACTATTCTCTTTGGGGGTTCAGCAAAAGTGGCATGCTCCTTTATATGCGATAATAGCCATCCAGATTACCTCCTAAATGCAACTTAAAGTATATTTAATCAATTTGTTATGACAGGCCTTCACAGCAGATCAAACTTGCACCTAGACCTTCTGGCACAGACATAGGAGACTATGATAAAGCCATAGACCCTCTGCAAGACGATGATGCATCCATGAGAGGACTTGAACATACAACCTCTGGTTTAGGAAAGCAATCCTATCTATTCAGCCAATTTAATACTGTGAACTCACTGACACTGTCATAATGAGTGCCACAGTACTCAGAATGAACTAATATTATGAGAACTATTAGTTTCTATAATCTTTATAATTACTGGAAACACACAATAGTGGTAATTGCCAAATTGTGCCGTGACATAATGATTGGTGCTTGTCTGTTTCACCTAAACTGCCTCAAGCATTGTATTTTAATTACAGCTCGATAATTCATGAAACCTTGTCAATTCTGTTTCTACACTCAGTACGTTTACAATACTGACAATGTGCAGTGATATGATTTGGAAGTCAGTTTGAGACAATTATTGTCATTCTGAATTTTTAAAAAAGACTTGTTAATTTAGATTCAAGCCAGACAGTAAAATAGAAAACAAGCCATATTTCTTCATGGACAGAATTTATTGTCAAATCAATTTGTAATTCTTCCTACATGCCAATCTCACCTGCTCCCCTTTATTTCTCACCAATCAATTCATCAATTAATCTGAATTCAATAAAACTCTACAATTGAAAATGAGCTATGTTAATGGCAACTATGTAGCCATTGCTAGTTGTTGTAAAAACCTAAAAAGTTCACTAAAGTTCTTTAGAGAAGGGAATCTATAATCCCTATTGGTCTGGCCAGACTGGCCTACATGTGATTCCAGACCTGTCCAGCCCCCACACATAGTTTAAGTACATCAGTTAAGACGTTAAGCAGAATAAATCATGAGTGAATTGTGAAATAACTCCAGAGAGGTCAGTATCCTGTCACCAAGTCACCCTTTATTTGTACATGGAAAGTCCTTGACACTGATCCAGCTCCCTCAGTGTCAACTCTCAGAGTGAGCAGGATGTCTGACACTCCGAATCTAAACTGTCAGCCAGAGCTCCCTGATTGGACCAAGTTAACAGCCCCAGTCGGGGAACTCATGTTCTATGAGGTCCACTTGGCTAACCTCATTACATTCACTACATCCTTCCCTCTCTGAGTCAAGGACATTGATTGGTTCTTGGTTTTTGTAGCTCCTCCTGCAGTGTTTTAGCACAGGGTCATGTTCCTCCAACTTCACGTCTAGTATGGGCAGCTTGTAACACACTGTAGCTTACCTTTTGCACCTGGAGTGCCTCAGAAGAAATTGATTCTCCTCTTCAGGTGGTAAAGGTTTTGAAGGAATGACATCTGCCGTGTCTATCACAGATTCTGAAGTATCTTCAGCGCTTGATGGGGAGGGACAACCCATGGGTTCTGCCAGCCTTTCTGGCTGTTCTAAAGTGCTGGGCACATTTTTCTCCCGCACCATTTGCGAGTTGACAGCTTTTATATGGTCCATGTGCTTGTTCAAGGCTATCACACCTATCCAAACTTTATACATCACTGGACCTGAGCTTGTGTCAATAATGCCCCTTAGCCATGCAGTGCCATTCCTATGGTTCCTACGCCAAACTGCATCCCCTGAAGTAAACTTTCTCTCTCGCTTAGCTAAGTCTTGTGTATGGCATTGGCGTTCCTGATACTGTTTCACCCTTCCCCCAGGTCAGGGAAGATCTGATTTAACCTGGTGCAGAATTCTCCCCATTAGCAACGCTGCTTGAACTTGCCCTGTAGTTGCATGAGGTGGGTCTCAAAATCAAATGGGAATGGGGACAGTTCGGTATCTAATGAAGCCGTAGGCTGTGTCTTTAAGCCTGCCTTCAAAGTCAAAGCTCTGGCTGCCAGACCATTGGATGATGGATGGTATGGAGCTGTCTTTGACTTTAGGAAATATTCAAATTCCCTCCTGATAGATGATGGCTCGTTATCTGTAATCAACACTTCCAGGAGTCTGTAATGCAAAAGATGTGCACAGTTTTGACATCGTTGTCCTATGTTTGATGAATGAACTCTGTGCATGTTCAACCACTTTTAGTGGGCATCCACAATGACTAAGAACATTGAGCCCATGAAAGGACATGCGTGGCCGATGTGTAACTAAGTTCAGGCTTTACTCGACTATTCCCATGAATGTGGGGGAGCTGATGGTGGTAATTTTTGTCTTTTTCGACATGCTGAACACTGTCCACCAATGTAACAATGTCTGCATCCAGTCCTGGCCATCAGACATTACTTCTTGCCCATGTCTTCATTTTGGAAACCCCTGGATGACCCTGGTGGAGTTCAACTAGTATCCAGCAGTGACCTTTGCTCAGGGCAATCACTCTTGCTCCCCATAATAATGTGCCATCCTCTACTGTGATCTGGTCTCTCTGGGTCCAAAAAGGTTTCAATTCTGGTTGTGACGGCCCTTTGGTTTCCCCATCACCACCAGCTGTTTCAGTTTTGCCAGATCTTTCTGTGCCCAAAGTCTGATATTGTCAGCTGTGACTGAAAGTGTGTCCAGAAAATTTAAAACCATTACAGACTCTTCCAGTGGTGGTACCACTGGTGGTGTATCTGCCAGTGGGAGGAAGCTCAATACATCTGCGCTTGCTACTTGGCCTCCCAGACGGTGTTCCAACCTGTAATTATACACAATTAGTATTAGATCCCACAACTGAATTTGGCCTCAAACTATGGGCGCACCAGTTTGTCCTCTTTAAGTAGACCTAGCAGGGGTTTGTGGTCCATTATTATTACAAATTTATATCTGTAAAGGTATTGATAGAACTGCCTGACTCCAAAAATGACTGCCAAACTTTTCTTCTCGATCTGGGCATATTTACACTCTGCATTAGCCAATGTCTTGGATGCATACACTATTAGACATTCTTCTCCATTGGGCAACCTACGAGCTAATATTACCTCAATGCCGTACGGGGCAGCATTGCATATCAATACCAGATCTCACTTGGGATCATAGTGTGCCAACGCTTTAGCAGATCATAGCTGTTTCTTCACTTCCTTGAAAGCTATGGTTGGCTACGCAACCATTTCCAAGGCTGACCCTTTTTTAACAGTTGATGCAAAGATGACAGGATGGAGACCAAGTTATGTATGAACTTTATGTAAGACTTCACCAGCCCAAGGAAAGACCTAAGCTCCAGTATGGTCATGGAGGCCGGGGCATCTTTGATTACCCTCACTTGATCTTCCAACGTGTGTAACCTGGTCTTGTTGACTCTGTAGACCAAGTAAGTCACTTGGGTTGCCTGGAACAATTTTCCCTTACAGGGTGTTTGCCTGCCTGCGTGAAACATCTAAGGACCATGTCCAAGTTCTTTCAGTACTGCTTACTGGTCTTCCCTGTTATTGTATGTCATCAACATAAATGGCGACTTTGGGTAGACTTTGTAAATATTCTCCATCGTCCTTTGAAAAGTTGCAAAGGCTGATGATTCCTCAAAATGACAGTCTCATATATTGATACTAACCTTTAAGGGTATCAATTGTAGCATATTTCTGAGAATCCTTATCTACCCCCAATTGCAAGTATGCATGGCTCATGGCTTGCTTCATGAAGGATAGCCCCCCTGCCAGCTTTGCATATAAATCTTCTATGTAAGGGATTGGTTATTTACCCAGCTGTGAAAAGTGGTTTACTTCTTTGTTTAAAATCCTCACAAAGGCAAACCACCCATTGGGCTTCAC
This sequence comes from Rhincodon typus, assembly GCF_021869965.1. Classification (NCBI taxonomy): domain Eukaryota; kingdom Metazoa; phylum Chordata; class Chondrichthyes; order Orectolobiformes; family Rhincodontidae; genus Rhincodon; species Rhincodon typus. Next base: position 86,525,856 of record NC_063337.1, on the reverse strand, counting down.
AATTGGAAAAAGCTGGTGCTGCTGATTCCACAAACTGAACAAGCTTAATGATTCCTCTATTTTCCAGCCTTTGATTTCTGCCTCTACTTTTTCCCATAAGGCAAATGGCACTGGGTGGGCCTTGCAGAATCATGAAATTGTTTCCTGGTCAATATGCAAGGGAGTCTTCAGCCAATTGATAGTCAATAGACCTTCCTGAAAAACCTCCCGGTATCTAATTAGGAGTTTGTTCAATTGAAAAATGTTGAGCCAATCCAGGTAAATCTTTTTCAAACAATTTTTCCCCATTAAGCTTGGTCCTGAGCCTTTAACTTCTTCTCATAAGAGACCAAAACTGAAGTTGTGCCCATAATCTGTAAAGGTTCCCCAGTATAGTTTCTCAGTCTAGCCAAGGTCTTGTGCAAGATTAACCATTGGAGTCCAGAGTTTTGTTGACAACTGGTTCTGCGATCACTGAAACAGCCGCTTGGGTATTGACCTCCATTAGAACCATGTGACCATTTATTTTGATTGGTTCTGATTGGGATGTTGCTCAGCAATTTAACTGTTCCAAACCAGATGTAGGTGGACTTTCCAGGGTAAGGCATTCTTTCCACATAGTGGGCCCTGTCTTCAACGGCAGGATCAAATGAGTCAAGCTTCCCAAATAACGGTGTGATGCCAGAAATGCTTACCTTAATTCAAAGATGATGGTTGCAAGCGAGTTTCTTCAGGAGCATGCTTTTCCCTCGTCACCACTGAAATAACTCACAGAGGCCAGTATCCCAACACCAAGTCACCATTTATTTATCCTTGGCACTGAGTCAGCTCTCAGAGTAAAGTGGATGTCTGACAGTCCCCTTCGTATCTGTCAGCCAGGACTCTCTGATTGGACCAGATTAACAGCCCCATTCAGGGAATTCATATTCTATGAAAGTGTCAATTATACGCCGATAAATTGGGTGAGGAGCTCAAAGAATGAGGATTTTGTACATAGAGAAGAACCAGACCTGTTAAGAAGTTATGGTTGGGTATCTAAGCTGGTTATGCACTCAGGTTAGGCCTGTTGGTGGTTATGAAGTATTGTTAACTGAGTATTGTGATGAAAAATGCTTCTCTTGAAGTCTTGTGTGCAAAAGAAATATTAAATATATTCAATTCAGAAAAAATGCACACTCAAGTTTCAAGCTTTAGGTGACCCAGAAAATGCAAATCTAATACTTTTTTAATGATGCTTTACATGGCAATCTTCCAGATGCCTGTTTGTATATGGCAGTGTTCAGCATATTCTTGTTGTAAAGAATAATAAATGTTGTCTGTTAGCTAGGGAAACAAAAGAAAAGAAAGGTTAGTTAAAATTTCCTTAGCCTCTGAAATACTGGCAGTAGCAGGCTCTACAAGTGCATAATGTATTTCTCCAATGTTTCAAAGAAAAACCCATGCAAGGGCAATCTGACAAATATTTACTCAGAGAATGTTACATGGATAATCATTTTCTTTGGACAAAGTCTCTTCAGAAAAGGGGTCCACTGAGAAAAGGTCGAAGATTGAACTCACTAATGTCAAGAAAATGTTAGAAAGAACAGAGAATTCCAAAATCAAGTGGGTTGGCACAAGACGTTGTGGTCAAATGGATACACAAAAAGAAGTTTTTGTTCGAAGAAATTATTGGAGATTCTTGAAAACAGATATCTAGTGGTATGAGAAGTTTAAGAACGTTAAATTTTTTTTTGTTTAAATCACTTTCTGATTAAACATGTCCTTTTTATTTTAAGAAAGAATGGGGAATATGGAAACTTCATTGTATTGTATAGAGCATGAAAACAAATTGTTACTGATTGGTTGTATTTTTTTTTCTTAATTTGTTCATGGGATATGGGAGTCACTGGCTAGGCCAGCATTTATTGCCCAAGGGCAGTTAAGAGTCAACAACATTCTTAGGTTGGCTGGCCGGTTTGTGTTGCAAAATGATGCCAAAAATGTGGGCTCAATTTCTGCATCAGCTCAGGTTACTATGAAGAACCCTCCTTCTCAACCTCTCCCTTCGTCTGATGTGTGGTCATCACTAGCTGACTCTCCTCAATGAGAGAGCTGTCTTATGGCCTGCTAGGATCAAGGCACTTCACCTTTACATGTATTTAAAGGCCTCTGAAGCCTGACTTCCAAACTTATATTCAATTCTGCTTTTCTTTATTTGACATCACTTAATTCCCACAGAACCTCCTCTCAGGAAATTATTGATACACTTCATAAACATGTCTGCTACTTTCTCTCAGTGATACCAGTAAAATGTTGAAGGATCTGCTTCACAATGAATGCAACCTACTGTCAGCAAGATGGACTTAACTGAGAAGTGCCACCCCCTCACCCCATACATCATTCAATCTATAAATACATTTTGTTTAATTTCCCTTCTAAATCACCCACTGTTTTAAGATGCTTGTAAAAAATATTCCCTTTGAAACTCTTCAATGTAGAGAGACATAGTTTTTTTAAAAAATGACTCATGTTGCAAAGGCAACTGAGTCGATTTTTTTTTCCTGCAGGAGGGAATTCACTCTACCATCCTGATCAAGTTTCTCGTTAAAACCCTGAGTTACTAGTTTGGTCTAAACCTTAGGTATCTGATTAAGGGGCACTTTTTCTGTGCTAGGGTCCTTATGTGGCAGATGGAGAATAAGTTGGGAAAAAGTAACGTTGTTTAATTTAGCAGAAAGAATGAAAAAGCAGACTAGGATTAAATGGGGAATGACTGCAGAATTCTGAGGTATAGAGGGATTCAGATGTCTAGTGAATGAATAACAAATATTTATGATGCACATATAACTTTTAATCGAGAAGGCTAATGGGATGCTAGCCATTAATGCAAGAGGAATTGGACATAAAAGTAAAATGTTATGCTTCATTCATTAAGGGTATAGATGAGACCACATTACTAACACTGTGTAAAGTTTTAATCTCCTTATTCAAGGAAAAACGTGAAGACATTGGATCAAGTTCAGAGAACGCTTACTAGATTGATACCTGGAATGAACAGATTATGTTGTGGGGATAGGTTCAACAGGCTAGACTTGTTTTCACTGCAGTTTAGAAGAGAGAGGTTGACTTGAATGAAATGTAAATGATCCAGAAATCAAGGTGAATGTGAAAAGAATGTTTCCGTTTGTGAGTGATTCCAAGTCTTGAAGAACCTGTTTTATAATTAGACATCACATTTACATGATAGACACAAGGAGAATTATTCCTCACAGAAGGTTGTGTGTCTTAGCAATTCTCTGCCTCGGAAGCAGTGGAAGTGAGGTCATTAAATACTTTTAAGACGTAGTTTCATGTGAGACAGAGGAGTCAATCTTTATCAGGCTAGATGTGAATGTGGAATTCAGAACTTAAGCAGATCAGCCTTTAATGACAGATCAGGTGCAAAGGGTTGAATGGCTCACTTCAGCCTCAATTTTGTATGTGCCTATGGTTTTTCAGTGTATACAGTAGATTCTTTGCAGCTCTCCAACTCTTTTTATTTGGCAACATTTAGCAACTTCTCATTGAGACATTTTAATGGCTTCAAAGAAATTCAGTCATTAGACTTTCCATTTCTCATGATATTGCCAGCCTATTCTATGGTCCCAGTCCCTGGCAAACTACAACCTGTACTTGCCCTCCCATCTCATTCTAGATGACTACTGGAGACTATGGCTATGGTTCTTTCCACAAGTTTGTGATCATTTCCTTGGCCATATTCACTATCAGATACAATTTCAGTACTTGTACTGCATTTTATGACACTTCACATCTTTGCCTCATTTTGCCAACCAGAAGATTTTACCATCCATCCTTTAGTTTGCACATCTAGTCAATGTTTATGCGGGTTGGTGGATTTCCCTATTCTCCGTACAATGATGGCATTTGTCCATTCATTAGCCCCTTCAGGCATATAAGTTACTTTCCTGCCAACAATGTGGCCCTTGTAATTGTCCAATATATGTCTATGCAAAATGCATGGTGCTTCATCACTTTCTATGGCTTGTTCCAATTCTGTAAGTGTGTAATCAATACAAATTAACCTGACAGTTTGATTGTCATGCTTTCACATTACTGCTTTCCAGTGCTACTGAAAATTTTATGAGGATCTTTTCACACTTTCTATCCTCTTCTTTGGTAATATACAATGTCCCTTGGATTACATCTATATTCTGGTGTCCTTACATTATGTCATAAGCATTGTTGATTTTTTTTCTGAAACCTCATCCTTAATAGATGCATTCAGGGCATTCGAGTACTCAGGAAAAGTGAGACTTATCATAAACCCTTCCAAGCCAGGGGAATGATCAGTCATTATCAAGTGAATTATCGGATTTCTCCCAGAATCTATTGATGTAGACTGTAGTCCTTAAGCACTTGCAGTCAATTGTTTGCATGGATATCCCATGTCAGGGTACATGTTAATTTACAACTTGATTGGCCTGTTAAGATTTTATGAAACATCTCATCTATTTCTGTGTGATTTCTTTCACATACTGCATTACTTTCTCCTGGTGTGTTCATTATCACAATGTTTGCATTTTCACAACTGTCCCTAAATTTGTCATTGGCTCATTCCTCTCTATTATTAGTTAGAAATTTAGCCCATGCACCAGTCCAGTCTGGTCCCCCTCCATTTTTTCATTACCTTATCCGTTATTACTCTTTTCTTTTTACTGTATTTTACTCTAGACTGACTAAATTGAGTTGCCATGTCTACAAAATGCAAGATTTTTTTTGTTTTTCTTTATCCATACCTTCAAGTCCATTGCTAAAACTTTGTTAAAGTCCCTTGCCAATGGAAAACTCATTATGGTACATGATTGTACGGTCCTACATCTATCTCTTGTTCTCTTCGATGAGTGTATTAATCATCCCTTACTTTTGCATCGGTTAATAGATTTTGAACTGGGGGAAAGATAGACAGGCAACCGTCCTCTGCTACCATGACAGATCCATGACAGTTTGTGAGACAGATACCAAGACAATTCTTTTAAATAGGTAGTTTATGAACTGCTCAGTCTTAATGCTCTTTCTGCACACCAGTACCACTTGTTGCCACTTAATAACTACAACGTCAATTAATTAACCAATTAACCCCAATCACCTGCTCCACTTTTTGCTCTCAAAAAGCAAAACTGACTTCATGTATCTCAATCTAATGTTGGAACTTACTGTTGAAAATTGCACATGTTTTTCTTTGCTCTGCTGTCACTCCATCACTTCATTTAACTTGTGATTAACACTAACTCATTTAGCTTGTGATTAATACCAGCATTAACTGTTACGATTGATGCATAGTGGTGTGAATAAATGCACTATACCCAGTATTGGGACACTGGTATTAGGTTGGTCCACAACTGTGGATTTCAAAGGACAATTGTTTGCATTTAATTGTCCAGTTTTTGGATCGTACTTCTTTATTTAAACAGTGCCTACATTAAAATGGTAACTATTGTTTGCATATTTAATGGTAAATTCATAGTAAAATGCACAACAAGGGTAAAATAGGGGAAAATGTTTTGAATTGAAGATGATAAGTAAAACATCTACAAGGCTTTCTTTTAGATGTTATTTTGTTAATTGCATTAGCCATCATAAAATAGAATAAATAGTATTATCCACTTCTTTTTGAACCGCTGCATGGAACAGATACAGAGATGTTTTCACTGAAATTGGTTATTTGCGCATAACAAATGCAAGTTAAGAAATTTAATTTTAAATTCAAAATGTGCAGTGAATTAGTTATATTCTTTGTTTTCGAATGTGCTGTTATTTTATATAATTGATATATTTTAGGATTGGAGATAGATTACATTACAAATGTGACATCAATATAATATATTGAATGGTTTCTTTTTTGCTGCAAATATTTCATATTTTTATGTTTTCTTTAAATCACTATATCTCACCGTATAGAGCTACTATGTTGCAAAATACATCTGGTGCTTCACATCAAATGGAAAATATTTCATGAGATTACTATTCATAATCTTAAAATTATTTATGGGAAACTAAGTAATTAATTTCTAACAAGATATCAGGAATGTTAAAGATGAGAGGAGATAATTGGGTCTTAGCCATCACAAAATTGATGGAAAAGCCTTCTGTTATTCTATTTCAATGGGGAAATGCATTGTACGGGTGTTAATATTTGCCTGTAATACCAGTCATGCCTCAGGCAGTGCTGTGACAGAGATTATAACAACAACTGTCAGTTAATTTTGGCTGCTAATAGATTAGCCAAATCTTTCCAGTCTCACAAATGTGCACTGGGCGGTAGGACCGGGAGCAAAATCAGGAAATGTCTCTTTAGGGCAATCATCCAATTAATTCAATCTCCAAGTACTCCTGCTAGATGTAGGGTCAGACTGGTTCCTACCTGCTTTGCAATAGTTAGCTAACTATGGTTAATAAATTTCCAACCTCAAGAGACAGGTGTCCTTAAGTCAACCCCAGCCCCTCCTCCACAACCATTCATGTTGATGAACCACAGCAGCAGTTGTTAACAACCTGTAGAGTAGCGCTCTCCTCCTTAATGCTGGCTTAGCAGTTGTTGATAATTTACTTAATACCAGTGTCCCAATACTGGGTATAGTGCATTTATTCACACCACTATGCATCAATCGTAACAGTTAATGCTGGTATTAATCACAAGCTAAATGAGTTAGTGTTAATCACAAGTTAAATGAAGTGATGGAGTGACAGCAGAGCAAAGAAAAACATGTGCAATTTTCAACAGTAAGTTCCAACATTAGATTGAGATACATGAAGTCAGTTTTGCTTTTTGAGAGCAAAAAGTGGAGCAGGTGATTGGGGTTAATTGGTTAATTAATTGACGTTGTAGTTATTAAGTGGCAACAAGTGGTACTGGTGTGCAGAAAGAGCATTAAGACTGAGCAGTTCATAAACTACCTATTTAAAAGAATTGTCTTGGTATCTGTCTCACAAACTGTCATGGATCTGTCATGGTAGCAGAGGACGGTTGCCTGTCTATCTTTCCCCCAGTTCAAAATCTATTAACCGATGCAGAAGTAAGGGATGATTAATACATTCATCGAAGAGAACAAAGATAAATGTAGGACAATACAATCATGTACCATAATGAGTTTTCCATTGGCAAGGGACTTTAACAAAGTTTTAGCAATGGACTTGAAGGTATGGATAAAGAAAAACAAAAAAAATCTTGCATTTTGTAGACATGGCAACTCAATTTAGTCAGGGTATCCACATTTTGAGGCACACTCATAGAACCACCACCACTGTCAAACCCCACACCCACCTTCACTGGCAATGCTGACCTCTCACTGTAGGGTTACTGAGAATTTACAGTCTCTGGTACCCAAAATGGCTAATTCACAAGGCCTGACAACTGTCTGTGATCTGACAGAGCGGGAGGAGGTCTGTATCCACCTCAGTAAGATTGTGTAGATGAGCGTGACTTGGACATTATCTAAAACAGAATTGACATGTTGTCCTACCAATCATGTGTTGAGATACCAACCACTAGTTGTTGTTGCTTGGAATAAAGTGTTGTCATTATTCCTCCTTACAATACTGAGTGTACGGGCTTGTTTAATTACCAGCAGTAGAAGGTAAATCATTGTTGAATCTTAATGAGAAGAAACACTTGTCATATATAACAAGATCTAGTTTATTGCATGATAGCATTATGTAATAGCTACATCGACTAGTTAGACAAATTACAAAGACTATCAAGAGCCAGAAATGACATATCTATCTCCATCGGGTCTCATGCTGGATTCTTTCTCCATGTAAAAACTGTGTGTCATCTTTGGATTGAATGGATCTCAATACAGCTTTAACCTTGAAGTCTGAGAATCACCGACCTTAGAATATTTCACTTAACAGTATTTACATATACCTAAAATTTCCTCAATGTTTTTTTTTCCTGCTCTGATTCCAAACATTTGGTGGAAGTCATAATTTGCATGCAGAAGGCTTTCTGTTGCATTGACAGTGAGGTTACAGACAACAAAATAAACCGCATGTCCCAAAATTTTCTGACATCACAGTGTAACTAAGGAAGACATGAAGCAAGTCTTCAGTGGAAAAGTTTGAAGTAATTTGCTGAAAACGAGTTCAAGGCAGTAAACATATACCTGTACGATTTGTCAGAAATCCTTCGATATTTTTCATTTGCATTTCAGCCCCAGTGAAATCAGGGAATGGATAATGTCTAAACTCATAGAACAAGCAAACTTTATAATAAGTGAATTTGGGAACTGTGAGGATAATCAAACTTTATGGACATTGTCACTGCTACAAGTAGTTTGGAGAGCTCAGTGAATCATGAATATGAAACATTGTAAAATGTAGGCTTGCAATCTTAGCCTAAACTTATTGCCTTAGGTGGAACAAAGTTATTAGAGTTTTCATCTGCTTTGGGATGTTCGAAGTGTTTAAATCCCATTGACAGATGTTGTTACCAAAGCTCCTTGAAGTAAACAAAATAGCTTTGCTTAGGAGAATTTGTCTCTGTTAATGAGCAAAGTTGAAAATGAAAACCGAAAGAACTGTGAATGCTCTAAATCATAAACAAAAACAGAAATTACTGGAAAATCTCAGCAGGTCTGGCAATATCTGTGGAGAGAAATCAGAGTTAATATTTCAGGTCAAGTGATCCTTTTTCAGAAAGGTTCTGAAGAAAGGTCACTCGACCTGAAACATTAACTCTGATTTCTCTCCACAGATGTTGCCAGACCTGCTGAGATTTTCCAGTAATTTCTGTTAGGGTTGAAAATGACTTCTGCTTTCACTTGACTGCTGTGGCTGAAATGCTGAACCTATGATTCAAAAACAACAAATTCCTGGATAATCTAAGGCTTTCCTCAAACTGTGGCCTGAAGTTTGGCCTAGAGTTGTAATCCTTGCAGGGGCTCTCCAACTTAAATGGAAACATTTGGTGAGTTCCAGGCTTTGAAGAATTGCCAAACAGAATCTTCAATTTCCTGTGCAGTTCTTTTGGAGTATGCCACAATTCAAAGTTTATGGGCTCCCCAAGTGCAATTCCTATCTACACTAGAGTAACAACTGTCTCGCTACCTTTGTCTCCATTATCATTACTCCTGACATTCTCCCTTTAGTTACTTTTAACAAAACTGTTCAGACATGTAATGACATGCCTCAAGAAGAAATGGGACCTGAACCCAGACCCTCTAACCCCAAGATAGAGAAACTACCAATATGCCACGAGAATGCTGCTACTTTAAATAAATCAATTAAACCAATGTAACCAAATTAATGCAACTGACAACCTGAACATCTCCCTTAATAGATTCTTTCCAATCAACCTGTTCAGAGGTGTTATACACACGTCTGGAGCAGGTGGGATATGAATCTAGACCACCTGGTTCAGAGATAGGGATGCTACCACAAGGGCCTCCACATAAATGTTCCAGTACTTAATTAATCAATGTCCTTCAACTGGATATATCAGTAATTTAATCAACATACAGTTAACAATCACTTGGTCATTATCAATGCTTCGTCTGTAGCAGCTGTATGCGAATAAACTGGTTGTGCTTCCACATGACAACAATGTAATTCTAAAGTACAAAGGATGTCCTGGAATATGTTAGGCCCTATTGAAAGGCAACTCCATCCCTTCAACATACTAGATTAACTCATTAAATGACAATACTTCAGCTGGAAGTGGTATTGGATCAATACTAGTATGAGCCTACAAACTGGCCAGGTCTCAATATGCCAGCAATTATGATCATACAGGACTGAAGCAGATTTTTGACCTTCAGTTATTCAAAGAATTGAACAAACATGGCAGATCTTGTGGTGTACTTTTAATGCCTTTACCTCAAAGTTAGGCAGCCAGGGTTCAAGTCTTACCTCCTCCAGAGTTGTCATAGAGTCAAAGAGATATACGGCACGGATCAGACCCTTCAGTCCAACTCATCCTTGCCGACCAGATAACCTAAATTAATCTAGTCCCATTTGCCAGCATTTGGCCCATATCCCTCTAAACCCTTCCTATTCATATACCCATCCAGATACCTTTTAAATGTTGTAATAGTACCAGCCTCCACCACTTCTTCTGGCAACTCGTTCCATACACTCACTACCCTCTGCATGAAAAAGTTGCCACTTAGGTCCCTTTTAAATCTTTCCCATCTCACCTTTAACATTTGGCCTCTAGTTTAGGACTCCCCCACCCCGGGGAAAATACCTTGTCTATTTACCCTATCCATGCTTCTCATGATTTTATAAACCTTCGATGCTTCAGGGAAAATAGCCTCAGCCTATTCAGCTTCTCCCTGTCGCTCAAACCCTCCAACCCTGACAACATCCTTGTAAATCTTTTCTGAACCTTTTCAAGTTTCACAACATCCTTCTGACAGGAGGGTATCTCTGAACAGATTGATTAGAAAATATCTATAACAAACCAGACAATGCTTTAAGAGAAGAGGCAACATAGAGCTAGGTTTGGAAGCTAGCAGAAATCCTTTCTCACAGAAACTTAATACAATGTGATAGGCTTTGCTTGCCAGGCTGTTGCATACCTACCATCTTGCATTTTGGTTTATATCACTATATGCACCATGCAATAGAAGATGTGTTAGGTGAAAGTTCCATGATTTCAAAGCTACGTTGTTACTTTGAATATGGTTCTTAAGTAAAACTTAGCAAGCACTCCCAAGCTACTCCCATCTAAGTTACACTGAAAAATGAGCCGTTTGAAGTAATTTTTTGCTGGAAACCTATGAAAGAACAGTGAATGAATTTCAATTTGTTGCGTTTTAAATCCCCTTTTTTGTCTGTTTATTAGAAATTATGTTGTAGCTGACTGTTGAAACGCTCTTCAGAGACAGTCAGAGGCGTTGCCAATATCAATATTGTATTACAAATAACTTGAAAACCCTGGAGCAGCAGATGAAAACCTGACTGTTGCTTGAATTTGTTGTATTGGAGACTGTAATTATCAATAGAAGGCTGCTGCCAAATCCTAGTCTGTGAGAAAAGCATATCTGTTTTAAACAGATTTATTGCAGCAAAACTCATTTAAGAAATAAAAGGAACTTTCTTGCAGTAACTTTCCTTGCTAAAGGGAAAAAAATCTTTGAAAAGCGTAGAAGAGTTCATTGTGCTGACTGATACCAGTGGAAATAAAGGTCATCAAATGCTTATTTTACAGCAGGGAATGCAAAATCACTGTCACATTATTAGCAAGCCAGGCAGTTGACATTTACCAATGACCTTTAAATCGGTTGAATATTGAATATACACACTGAAATTATAAAATTGTAACTTTATGCTAAATGAATAACAAATCATTAAGTACTTGCACATCAGGGCATGTGTGTAAAGTGAGTGTAGATGCAGAGGATCAAGGTAGACAAAACAATTATTATTCATAATTTTGCCTTCATTGTCTGTCTATTTATCTGGCAGGATGGAAACTCAATTTAACAGCATGATCATTTCTAAATTCACATTTGTCCTTCAATTCAAAACAACAATTTTTGTTGACTGGCGTTTTATACAGATTTATCAAGATTTGATTTGTGAATGAAATGACTGTGATATTGACGTTATGTGTTTTCAAAGATCAAAGATTGCACTACCTGTCACAAAAATCATGTTGTGATCATTCTATTTGTTACATAACCAAAGGTATTCCCATTTGTGTGGATTGAATGGGTTTATAATTGTCTGATCAGGGATGACCTCGTGATAGCCTTTAGTACACAAATAGATATGTGCATCATTCAACTAACAATATTTAATGGGATGAGGTAAAGAAAATCAATTTTAATTTCAATTTACTTCATGTCAGATGAGGATGTGTTTTGTTTCAGGATGTGCTATTGCACTATGTGATTGATGTATCAAATATTTTCAAACCAGGATGATATTACTTTGCTACTAGTCTAAGAAAAACAAGATGGACAGAATGGCCTCATATGCACTGTAACTTTGCAGTGTTTCTAATTTTCTATGATCCTTGATGTCACAACATATGGAGCCACTATATTGTTGTTTTTGTCTAATAGTTCTTTATTTATTCATGGGATGATGGTGCCACTGGGTAGGTAGCATTTATTGCCCATTCCTCATTGCCTAGAGGGCAGTTAAGAGTCAGCCATATTGCTGTGAGTCTGGAGTCACATGTAGGCCAAACCAAGTAAGGATGGCAGTTTCTTTCCCAAAAGGGTATTGATGAACCAGGTGAGTTTTTCCTGATAATTGGCAATGGATTCATGATCATTGTTAGACTCTTAATTCCAGATTTTTATTGAATTCAAATTCCACCATCAGCTGTGCCAGGATTCATACCCCAATCCCCAGAATATTAGCTGGGTCTCTGGTTTAACAGTCCAACGATAATACCACTAGGCCATCAACTCCACTCATAGGTGAATTAATAAATAATTAAGCCATGAGATTGATATGAAAATTCTATACAATTATCCATAGGCTTCTAAGTTACCAATTTCTAACATGGTGCCAGGAATATGATAGTTATAACAGAGATTTGACGAACAGCAACTCTTTCAGAAGGCAATTTTATTTTATTCATCCATAGTGTGTGGGGAAACTCTGCACTGGCAGGGCAGCAATGATTGCCCATCCCTAATTACTTTTAAACTGAATGGTTTCCTCGTCTGGGTTAGTGTTAGTCTGGGCACATTTCATAGTGCAGTTAAGTGTCAAACACATTACTGTGGGTCTAGAGTCACCAGAGGCCATGAACAGGTAAGGACAGCAGATTTTGTTCCTTAAAAGGTATGAGTGAATTGGATGGATTTTGACAACAATCAATAATGGTTACATGGTGACTAGCTTTATAATGAAGTTTAAAATTCAAGCTCTACCACAATGGGATTTGAACCCATATTCCCAGAAAATTCATCTGAGACTCTGGATCCAGTGACATTCCCACTATGCTACTGCTTTCTCCACATTAACAAAGTTAATAGATGTTTTAAAAATGTGAAATGTTCTGAAAAGCTTTGCTTCTGGTTCAAGGTCAGTGATTAAGCTAGGAATTCTCTCCTTTACCTCCCGGCAATCCTAACCGAAAGGTTTCGCAGTGATGCCTACAGCCTTCTCACTATTCTATACTGTCATTAAATGGGCATTTAAAGGTCATTTAAGGCTGTAATCCTGCTATGGCTGGTATTCTAGCAGGACCTGCCTACAGACTGAGGGGAGTAGCCTGCACTGAACACAGGGTCCAGCTGGCAGCAGGAGTGCCTCCACATGCACTCCTCACCAAATTCCCCTCCTACCACTCACCAGGGTATGTGGTTGGCCCTATCATGGTTCACCTGTTTATGTGGATTCTGTGACCTCTATGAATACCTCTTGGCCTGAGCCCCACGCAGTCCCAACAGCGTCCACCGCTCCTGGTGGACTGCTAAGCGTGAAAAACAACTGGAACACTAATTGGCCAGCAGCTCTTGAAGACAGGAAAGCCAACCTGAAGCTTCTTGGAATATTGACAGCAGCCAAGCTAGTTCCGGATTGGGAATTAATCCTATCACTTTTCTTCCTGTCAGTGGGCAGGCCCACCACTGCAGGTCCGTATCTGCAATTTTCATTGTTGTGCAGGGTACCCAATGAAGGTAATCATAGTACCTAATGACAAATAAATAAATCTAAGTATAGGAATACATAAGTACAGCGAAAAATGCACAAAGTCGCCAATCATTGGCACCCACGAGAGCAGGCCAGCGAGGCAGCAGCGATGAGAGTGGGCCATTAAGGTGGCTTTAAGGAGATTTAGCCAAAGTAGGATTTTCGAGGATCTAGAATTTATCACCAACCCCAAAGCCTGATGAAGTGAAACTCTACACCAAAACACATTTTGTAAGTTAATGATACATTGAATTTTATGAACAAAACTTTAATGCATACAAAGAAGTTGCATATTTTATACTATTAACATTTTTCTATCAACATTCCAATCTCTTTTCACACTCAACAAATAAAGCAGATGTCCCTAGGTTAATGCTTTAAGGTCCCTTTCACACACTCAAGGTATAAACTATCAGTCTTGCTTTGGATAATGCTGTCTCTTCCCTATCAGTATCTGTCCTTTACTGTCTCTTCCATAGCCATTGCTAACACTGTCTCCTGTTGACACAAATCCATGGACACCAAGACACATAAGGTTCACTGCATACAATGTTGAAATCAATTATCTACTTCTAGCATACTTAAGGGACCAGTTAAGCCTAAAAATCTAAATTTTCCCCAGCTCCCCAGTTTTTGGACAAAACACTAGATTACCTCAAGATTATTAACCAATACCTCATGCTTCTCAGGATTCAGGATTGCCTTACTCAGGAGCAGTGCCAACTTTTACTGATTCGAATTTTTCCATGATTCATGAATTACAAACTCCTACATGTGTTTCTAATTCCTAAGCCAATATGACTGGATCTGGAATATATCCATTGTCAAATAAGAAAAAATAATTTAGCACATCGGGCATTTGGTGAATTCCCATAATATTTCTATCACGCTCATCACTTAAAAAGAGTTCAACAAATTATCTGTAAGAAAGGTATATGTACTTTTTGTTTATATAATTGTAAATCTGTGTTTCTGAATGATGCATTATTTTTGAGTTGTTTGTAATTTTTGATCTCTGTTTCATTTAACTCGAATGTGATGTACTCCATGTTTCATACAAGTAATTTCGGCTCATGTTACAATGTATGAAGTGAGCCTTAAATAACATTCTACCAGAAATATATTAATAATCAACCAGAAACAGGGACAAAAAAAAATACAAAATAAAATAAAACAAAAACATTGCTTCTTTGGTTGTAATGGGTAAATGTGATTTGTTTTCGTTATTTAAAGTGCACTTTTCAGGAAAGTAACCATAACATTAGGTGAAGAGTTAATGCAGCTGAAGCAAACAACTATAAGATGAAAGTTGGAACAGTGCATGAGGGAAAAGAAAAGAAATTTATGCCAATAGGATTAGATGGAGCGATGTAGGTGGATGTTCAAGAGGCATAAACACCAGTATGGATCAGTTGGGCTGAATGGTCTGCTTGTGTGCTGTGTATCCTATGTAATTCTATAGTCTTGTGAAATTGTGTGATAAATTATGCCAACAGAGATGTGGTCCAGGACACATTTGCCTTCATGATTTGTTCTCCTTTAATATATGTGTTTGTATGTGCATGTGTGGCTTTGTCTGACAACACAGTGTTACAGTAGATTTGTTTCAAGATTTTTTTGTGAATTTGAGTTTGAAGGGTTATTAATATCTAGATTAGTTTCCTTTTATAAAGGAAGTCATTTAGAGAACATTATTTTGAACAAGGCATTGATTTTTGTTCTCACTGCTTGCTTACTGTCCAGTCCCTCTGCCTGGGTGTACTGTTAGGTTGCAGCATCTGTTTTGGAGATTGTTTGGAATTTTCCAGTTGGTGACCAGCCTGAGGAAAGAAAAAAACTACCAAAACCAGCTGTCCTGTTTTTGGAACAACCATTGTTGTGAGTCCAGTGTTGTATGTGGAGACCTGATCCAACCTGAACCATAGCCATACTCCTGTTTAGTATCCAGAAGAATCCTTGACACAGCTTTTCATGAGTAAGCCCATTGCCCCTTGTGGAGACATCTGTCTGTGTTTGATGCCACCCTTGTTTGATGCTAAAATGTTAGACTGACAGCTGTCTGAATATTCCACGGTTTATCTTTATTTTGCTTTTCTTCCCAAGAGCTACCACTTATTGGCCAAACGTACTTTTTTTTTCCTCAATGTTTGAGAAATCCATTTTTCTTCTTCTCTTCCTGGCATATATCTTTGTGTTTGCTTGTGTGTATATTTTAGGTTATTTAGAGGTGTTAATGTTTGTATTTTCGCATTACAAACTAAGAATGTTTGCCAGTTATGCAGTCTCGTTTTATGAACAAAACAATTTCATTGATAATCTGGTGTTTATTAAAGAAACCTGATTGGTAGATCTTTTTTATTTTTAGTCTAACATGCATAGAGAAAGCATGTGTTTGGCCATATCTAGAACCAGATGAAACAATAGATTTTTCTTTTGACCCATGGTTTGTGATACTAGAAAAAAGTAATGCACTTCTCTCAGGTTATTTTAAAAACAGCAACATCAAAATGAAACAGCTGTGTGAGATCATTTGTCCCCTCGAGTCTGTTCTGCCTTTCAATAAGTTCGTATCTGATCTGTTTATGGTTTGAATTCCACAATCCAATCTGCCCTGATAACCTTTCATTACTTTGTCAAACAAGAACCTATCTATTCTTAAAAAGAATAGTGATGCCACTTCCACTACCTTCTGATGCAGAGAGTTGCATCTAATCTGTTTGATTGTGCATATACGCATATGTACTTAAAGGGATCACGAGTTATTTACAAGCTAGCTCCCAGATTAATGGTCTTGGTTGCAGTTGCAATCCCATATATTTTTGGAGCTTCTGCATACTTGTCTAAAGTTTCAAATATGGATCATAAAACCAAGCTTAATACAGTGCATGTTAAGTGCACAACGGTCTATTATGTTAGGTATACCTCATGCTGTAATCACTTAGGTACATAACAAATTTCAGCCAGGGAATGAATATTTCTACACCTCAGTCATAAAATGAAAGAATTAATTTAACAGCTAGTTCTGTTTCAACAGCACCTTGCCATTCGCCGTAATAATATTAAATTGTTTATCTTGGAGTTACTGTGTGTTTTAATGATGAAAGGCAGCATTATACCCTTTATTGTTACACCCTGCACTATTAATATTCCAGTTGTGGGTCTGAGTATCCAAATGTATTCACAGTTTGTTCATTAAATGTAGTTTTGAATGTTGGTATTTCATCAATGGCACAGAACAGTAATTCCTTGCTTAACATTATACGTGTGTTCCTGAAAAAGTGCAACTTTGAATGAAATAATGTTAAGCAAATCAAATTTTCCCATTACAGTTAATGTACATATTTTAATTACATACTGTTAAATCTATGCCATCAGAAAAAAAACTTAAAATACTTTTCCCTGCAAGTTTAAGTACTGTAAATTACAGAATTACTACATTGATAATTGAAATAGTTTTTAATAAAAATGCTATAAAATATAGTTGAAAAACTCTACTGGCTTCCTGCTTGTTGGCTGCCCTGCCCCGACTCTATGCTTAGCTGTCAATCAAGCTCCCCAATGTGCACACTGGCAGACTTTCCCAGTGCCAAGTCTTCCACTGCCAATCTCTGCCATACACCGACCCTCCCAAGGCCTGTCTCACCTGCTTGCTGTACCTTCTGCTGCAAACCCTCTCACATTCCTCATCTCCCACTGGCAAACCCTCCCACTCCCAAGCCTTCCACACAGTTTCTTCCACTGTTTGCCAACCCTTGCACTCCCTGACTCTCCCCAGCCCCCATCGCTTGCTTCTCCTGAACCATAATTGTGAGCAATGGTATTGAGAATGAAAGTCAAGAAGCATTCTATAGAGCGAGAACTGCTTGGAGTTGCAGGGTCACTGAGGTGCATCACAAGTGGAAAGGCAGAACTGATAAAAATGCACTGGAGATAGTTGAGAGGAAGTTGATTAGATTGATGCGTGGAATGAACTGACATCTTATGAGGTTAGGTTTACAGACTGCACTCGTTTCCATTGGGGTTGAGTAGAGTGAGTTGTGATTTAATTCAAGACATAAGATCTTGAATAGTCTTGATAATGTGGATTTGGAAAGGCTGTTTCTTCTTCAGGGGAAGTGTTAAATTAGGGGACACTGTCTAAAAATTTGTTTGGTCTTTTAAAACAGAGATGAGGAGAATTTGTTTCTCATGAGAGTTGAGAGAGTTTGGTACTCTCTGTCCCAGAAAGTCGCAGAGCAAGGTAATTGAATATTTCTGAAGCAAAGGTAGATAGTTACATGTTAGATGATGGAATAAAAGGGCTTTTGCGGGTAGATGGGATCATGGAATTTGAAACACAAACAGATAACCATGTAACTTAATGGCAGAACAAGCTGGAAAGACCAAATAGCCTAATTCTGCTTCTAATTCAGATGTTTTCATGTATGTTTATTTGTACTTAAAGGGATCATTATACAAAGATTAGTTTCTGGATTATTTGCCTTGGTTGCAGACGCAATTTCATATATTTTTGGAGCTTTCAAATCCTTATCTAAAGTTTCAAATATCTACAGAGATTGGTCTGGCTGTTCCTGAAACACCTTTAACGGCTTCTGCAAGAACAAGTTGCTTTCAGATAGGGTGCCCACCAATCACTCGACTTGTGTTTGAACAGAATTGGAGAATGAAGAGAAGACACAGGATTGATGCTGTTAAAATGTTGAGGAGGAAAAAGGCAAAGAATCCCTTTGGTAGGAGGCCATACCAAAGCATCATTTTTAGAAAGCTATTCTCTGACCAAAACTTCAGTGAAGATCAATTCATGAGATTTCTTCTCTAAACATCTGGGATTGAAACCTACGAAATGACAGTGACAAGTATGATGTCAATTGAAGGCAAGGACCACATTGCCCAGTGTTGTCATAGTGACTGTGAGTCCGGGGCTCAATCTAATTTTTTTTTTGGCTATGTATGAGTTGCTTCGAGTTTTTTGGAGGGAGACTTTTTCACCAGGGGCCCAGTGAGATTTGTTGCCGTAACTTACTGAACTCATAGAGTAATAAAGATATACAGCATGGAAACAGACCATTTCATAGAGATCATAGAATCCCTACAGTGTGGAAACAGGCCCTTCGGCCCAACAAGTCCACACCGACCGTCAGAGAACCCACCCAAACCCATTCACCTATAACCCACCTAATCGACACATCCCTGAACACCACAGGCAATTTAGCATGGCCAATCCACCTAGCCTGCACATCGTTGGACTGTGGGAGGAAACCGGAGCACCCGGAGGAAACCAACGCAGACATGTGGAGAATGTGCAAACTCCACACAGACAGTCGCCCGAGGGTGGAATTGAACCCGGGTCCCTGGTGCTGTGAGGCAGCAGTGCTAACCACTGATTATCAGACAGGGACGTGAAAGTGCTGGTGGACTGGGTGCTGCAGGAGATGGGCATCCTCTTCCTAAAGGACCGGCAGAGGAGGTTACAACACTGGATCTTAGCAGCCTACTGGAGCCACAGAGGAAGCATCAGCAAGGCTGCCTTCTGCACTCCCCACCAGCTCAGTTACAAAGACCTTGGTGGGAACATCAGCCTGAGAAAATAACATGAAATCCTGAAGGACGAATGCCTCAGTGCCACAATTGGACAATACTTCTCAGTGTACATAAGATGTTCATACAAAATCATTTGGACTTACATTTAGCCATCAGGTTCTCTCTGTCCAGTCTACTTTATCTCAATGCTGCCCTGATTACTTCAGCAACAGTGTTGGCTCCCTCAGCATCTTCATGATACTTGACTCCTTCTTCAGCTGAGGAAGTAAGTGACGGTCCTCCTCCCCTCATAGCCCTCTCCTAAGCTTTCACCCCATTGAGCAAGGTTGTCCAAGGCACAAAAGCTAACCTGGAGACTTTGACAACAAAAACAGAAGTGTTCCTCCTACACAGTCCAGACAATGGAAGTGCATCTTCAAAAGTCAAATTCTCTGTTCAACGATTGTCCCAGTGAATGCAAGTGCTGCATTGTAGCCCTGCTCAGTGTCAGTCTGTGATTTATTCACTGGGATTGTTAGCCATGCCCTCTGGGATATCTCTAGTCTCCCATGAGCCAACCCTGCGCAAACATTCAAGAAACCTGGGAATTGTACTGAATCTAAACATTCTGACAGCTTCCTGGACAGCCGACATGCACATGCAGGAATTATTTGCCTGTGGATCACACAAGAGCTGGAAGTTGAAGGGGTGAAAGCCCTCCCTACTCAGGCATGTAGCCAGATAATGCCAGGGAAGCTCTAGGTGCCACATACATACTTTTGCATGAACCCTTGCATCTGAGGAAACCCAATCATGGCTGATGGGCCTGGCTTTTTGGCTCTCTAGGTCCATGGTGAACCGGGCAAAGTGAATTACATTCCTGTTAAGGGCATTGGTAAACTGCTGTATGCATTTGTGGACTGTCGACTGGGATATGTCACACAAGTTTCAAGCTGAGGCTTCAATGGAGAAAATTCAGTGCAGCTGGGAATTCCAGCCCCAGGGGTTTGGTGTTTTGAGTATCGTGGCTGCAGGTCAACCTACAGGAGGTAGGTGATGGTTTCGCTGATCATGCAACACATCTCTGGTTTCCGGCTCTGCCTCTCACACATCTGCAGATAGGTGAATCACATTCTGTGCACCCATTCTTATTAAATTGGTTAGAGGTGCTGAAGACTCTCACTCTCTGCTTCTTGGTCATCCACAGCCGCAGCTCCCTCTTGTCTCTGTTTCTGTTGTTGTGGCCCTCTCTTGACAACCATGCCGTTTAAATTCTATTCCTCACTTTTTTCCTTTCTTACCAAGCCTACCTTTCTATGCATCTGTTCTGCTAATTCTCCTTTTACACTGGTCCCTCTTTGTGTTTAATCACTCATTTGATTTGATATCCCCTTTTAAATTATGCCACATTTGCCAGCTCTGGTCAAGTGAGATAAATCAGTGTGACTGCTTTGCTTGGACAGGCAAGTGGGCCTAGTCATCCTTGAACTGAAACAATTCAAAAGATTTAAGCACAAGGAGGCAGACTGTGCATGACTGCCCCATCTGGTGAGTTGTTAAACATGGAGAGTCTTTAACCCTTACACTAAGTGTTCACATGAGGAAGCAATCAAGTTATTGAAGGTATTTGCTCTCACTGGAGCTCAGAAGAAGCTTTTGCCTCATCGGTTATATATCTCACCATATTTACATATTATATACATAATAATATAGACAGGACCTTATGAACATATGTGACTCCTGTTTTTGTTTAACAAGATTGTCTCAGACTGGGGTTTTAATGAGTGTTCAGTACTGATGCATAAAAATAAAAAATGAAAACAGGGTCAGGGGGAGGTTGAAGAGAACACAAGT
Organism: Rhincodon typus; assembly: GCF_021869965.1. Classification (NCBI taxonomy): domain Eukaryota; kingdom Metazoa; phylum Chordata; class Chondrichthyes; order Orectolobiformes; family Rhincodontidae; genus Rhincodon; species Rhincodon typus. Next base: position 86,504,868 of record NC_063337.1, on the reverse strand, counting down.
AGTAGTATCATGATGGAGATCTGAAATGAAAACAGAAAGTGCTAGGGTGTTGTACAAAGTTTTTCAATGATGGGTCAGTCATGACTGACAGGTTCCAATGTGTGGAATTTATAACAGTGTTCCTCGTGCAACGGTGAGGTAAACATTATGAATGTTAAGATTAAGTTGCTAATTTTAGAAATTCAGGATACATGAAGGTTGAGGTTATAGTTGAGTAATTGGATGACGCTGATGATGCATTTGGTAATATGTGCTATTTGCTCTTCTTCTAACACGACTCTAAGTTTGACAAACAAGAGTTCTGGCTTGACATCCATCCTTAATTAATACTTCTTATGCATTTGATTGGAAGTCTATGTGTCCCACAATAAATACAAGATGTCTCATCTTTACCACCTCTTCCAGCAAAAATTGCAGTGCTTTAGCAGAGAACATTGGTAAATGCTCTCTACCACACTGAACCATTCCTCACTGATTGACAGCAAACATTCAGTTCCCATTGTGCAGGCTACTTTACAGTAGTACTTAGTACTCACAAAATTGGGCCCCGTACTGATACTTGCAGCCAATGAAGAGTATGGAGTACGCTGGCTGCTCACAGCAATCATTTAACACAGCAGGCAAGCATGGGTTTTATCGTACAGTCTGCATTGCAATGAGCAGACATTCATTAATCACAGATCACAATCCCTGCACCAGTTTTCAGGTCTTATCCGCATTCTTACCTTCAATTCATTGTTATTTTCAATAGAATTTTGAAGAACAGATGAGGCAAGTTGTACTTCTTCCTTGTTTCATTGTAATTTCTTTATTTTAAACTCTTCCCATATTATCCCAGTTCCCCAAATAAGAAAGGAAACATATAATGCGTCCTTAAGCTCGAATGATCATTTGCTCTTGATCTAGTCAGTAAGAGGTGAGGACATGGACAGAGCAACTCAGAATTAATCACTCTGATTCTCATTCCTTCCTGTAAAATTCTTACAGCAGTCTTTCAATTTTTTTCTTTCTCTGTAGACTGTGAACTTGCCATGTACTCAATCATAGCGATTGAAACATGCATTCTGTGAAGACAAGCACTGTAATGGCAGTCGAGGCTATGGCAGATACTAGGGTTATTCCACAGATTGGCAGCAATTGAGTTCAATTCAGATAAGCTTTTAGGCTTGTAAAAAGCTTCCATTTAGTATTAGGCAAGACAAAAGCAGAAAGCTACTACTGAGGAGTCATGTAGTCTTGAATTCACTTAGGCCTTGTAACTTCAAGAGTAATTGATTTCAGGTGCGTAGAATATTTAACTTCTAAAAGGGGTTTATAAGGTGGATAAATACTATTCCCTCCGATGAAGGTGTTAACGATGACAACCTTAAAATTAGAATTAGGTTATTCGGGGAAGATGTCACGGAGAAAACAGCAGGGAAAGTTTGGAACTCCTACCCCTAAGAAGTTATTGAGACTGGCGTAAATTGCAAATACCAACTTTAAGGTCATTAGATGTTTGTTAAGGGATTAAGAGTATTAAGCATTGAGTAACCATCAAGTATGAATGTTTATCGGAAGAAAAGAAGGTAGATGGAGTTGAGAATGGACCAGCTATAATCTAGTTGAATGGTGGAATAGACTCCAGGGACTGAATGATCTTTTCATGCCCCTTTGTAAACATAGGGAGTGATAACATGCAGACAGGGCACAGTGAAGGAGAAAGTATGTATTGGTAGTGGTGAATAAATGAAAAAATTGAGTGCATTGTATATCTGAAGTTGGAAAATTTCTTCTTCCTCATCTAAAGATTCAAGTAGTTGACTTAGCTTAGTCACTTATGGTTGCTCTGTTACTTCCTGTTAGTTTTCCTCAGAGAATCTGACAATAGATGCCCCCGCCCCCGCTAAATCTTGGTAAAATTCAGCAAACGTTCCAATGATTTCATCAAGCAGTAATTTTTGCGTTAAAATAAGGTTCTCGCTTACTTGCAGAGGGAACTTTTATTAACTTCAAAATTAGTTATGATGAAGTGTTTCTGGGCTTGGACAGAGCAAAATTAGATCAATAAATGATCTCAGTTGAATCACAAACTCCCCCGTACACCATTTTTGTGAGGCAACAGAGATTAAAACAATACCTCATCCCGCCCCCTTGACCTGTCCGTCCTCCCTGGACTGACCTATCCCCTTCCTAACTCCCTACCTACACTCACCTTTACTGGCTCCATCCCCGCCTCTTCGACCTGTTTGTTTCCTCTCCACCTATCCTCTCCTCTATCCCTCTTCTATCCGCCTCCCACTCTCTCCCTATTTATTTCAGAACCCCCTTCCCCTCCCCCTTTTCTGATGAAGGGTCTAGGCCCGAAACGTCAGCCTCTCTGCTCCTATGATGCTGCTTGGCCTGCTGTGTTCATCCAGCCCTGCACCTTGTTGTCTCGGATTCTCCAGCATCTGCAGTTCCTACTATCTCTGATATACTTTTAGCGTTTGGTTCTCAGCAATGTCTACTAGCGGTTTAAAACAATCGTGATAACATTGGTAAATCACAGATTGATATAGATTCACAAATCCAATCTTCCTGCTTAGTTGAACTTTATTTAACAACTTTGTTTTGCTTATTTTCAGGCAAAAGTTCTGCAGCAATTATAATGAACCTATTAAGGTGCAAAACAAAGGGCAATTTTCATTAGTACTAAAACAAAATACAGTAAATATTGGATTTCTATTGTGAAAGGGCAACAGTGTCTTTGAAAGGCAACATGCAAGAACCTTTCGCAATTGTGACCCTTCCTTGCACTTGGATAGATGAATCGCGAAAGATCAGAATTTTGTACAACCTCTATAGTTTGGAAATAGTGAATAAAGAGATAATGAAAACATTGGGTGCAAATATATATTCTGGACTGGCTAAATCTGGGAAGTAATCATGGGATAGACCAGATAAATTACTGCACAATATTAATTGCTGTCCAGTGGTGTTCAATGCTAATACCATTATGATAACATAACTTTTGGACATTTGTATTTTTTCTCATTTGCTTCAATATTTAGTACTCAAGGTATAAACATAGCAGGAAAGCCATGATTATAACCTATTTAGTACTCAAGGTATAAACATAGCAGGAAAGTCATGATTATAACCACTGTTTAAGTGGTCTGTCCAAAACATTTAAGCTGTGAAAAATATTACTTCTGTGAAGTTTAATTTAACTTATTTTTCACATAAAATCAATAGGTAGACTTGCTTATGGATTAAAAAAAACATTAGTTATTGATATATTCAAGGATTCACATGAACATTTAGGATCTGTAAGTCAAATACAATATTGAAACTGCCATCATGCTACCCCTCAACTAGTTTTTGACTTTGCAAATTGTAGAAAGTTTAATTGGACAAATCAAATAAATCTTTGCAGACATGACACCAGTTTCTATGCAAATATGAACTCAATTTACAATGTTTTAATATGGCCACTTGATGTGTCCAGGTCAGCCTTTCAGCTCTTTCTACAATTTTGTTAATGTTTCTTGAGTCCACATTGAGACTTAACTAATCATGCACAGTGAGGATCAACAGTAAACAGCCTCTCATACCCAAATGCAGAACAATTAAACCGTTGGACATTGCATGAATAATACTTTTCGTTTTATTTGTAACCTATAATTTTCATATTTTTGACAATCTTTGACCTCAACGAAGACTATAGTATGGGTAATTTGTTAGTCCTTTTAAAAATGCTGGAATCTGTCATTGTTTTTAAAAATGTTTCAAATGGTCATTTATGTACTAACGTCAGTTGTAGAGAAATCAATTGTAGATTTCTTGAATAGGTGCCCCTCAACTTGAATGCAATACTAACCAGAAGAAAGTTAAGAAGCTATGGCTGGAGGAGACAAGAGGAAGTTGCAGACAAAAAGGAAAACCATAAACAGAGGAGCTGGACATTAGAAGCAATCCAAAAAAAAAGGGCAAAGTAGACAAAGACAGAAGAGGGAACACAGAATTCTTGTGGGAATCAAATCACTCTCAGGAGAGGTCAGCTTTTCTACTTGGCAGTAAAGGCGACATACTGTGCAATCTGCCTAAAATGGTCAAAAATTTGGAAATAGTTCAGGCTCACTAAAGGACTATTTCTTTTGCGAGAAATGGTCAAACTATGAACTAGAGAATTATTTGTTCCTCAGTTGAAAAGCAATTCTGGAATGCTACACCATCATGACTTTCATGACCTGAGGGAGTGAGGGTTCATGGAAGTGTGCACTAATGATGATAATCATACCTGCAAAATCAAAGATGAATGCTGTTGTTAGATTCTGTTCCTTATTCATATAACATAAATATGTGGAACCATATTGCTACACACTGTCACATTTGAGTAGGGAGTGTTGTGAATGCTTGTGGTTACTCAAGATATAGCTCTGTTGCATTGCCTATTCAAAGTGAAATTTATCCTTTTGTATAAACTAACATTTGCCTGTTAATTTATATGTATTTTCAATTGTTTCTGATGTGCATTAAAAAAAGGCTCAATAAGTAGAATCTTGTTGGTAATCTCTTCATTTGGGGATCATTTGATGGATTTCTGTTCCTCCACAGATCATGTAAAATGCCATGAGATAAAACTATTACTGACAGTGACTCTTACATCATAAACCTAGACTTTAAGGCACCCTGCAGAATGTACTCTCAAATTTTTCAGGCTAACATGGTATGGCCAATGTGAAACTGAGAATATGGAAGATCGGGTTATATGCAAATGTTTCCATCCAGATCGATAGAACCACCAACAGTCATTGAGTCATAGAGATGTACAGCACGGAAACGGATTCTCCAGTCCAACTCTTCCATTCCGTAACATAACTGTTCTTTTTCTTGGTAATTTACAGAGAAGACTGAGTGCTGAGAAAGTGGATATTACAATGGATATTGTAAAGAATGGCCAATCATTTGAGGTTGAAGAATAATGGCAGACATTAACAAAGAAGTATGAAGAAGACAAGGGGTTAAGATTTGAAGAAAGGAAGAAAAAGGAATTTTTTTCCTTGGAGATGCTCCAAATCTGAAAAAAAAAATTTGCATCAGTTGTTGAAAAGTCATTGGGATGGGTTGTCATGCAAAATTTTCTGGAGATGGGCTGAGATAGTGGAGGGCTGACAATATGCAAAGGGAAGTCATCAGGAGAGGACCCCAACATTTGTTCACTGAGATGGAATACTATCCAATGAAGGGGTATGTTCTGTCCTCATAGGCATTGTCACATTGACAGGGGAGGCCACCCAATGCATGGGAAGGTCGCCAGATGAAATGTGTGAATCCCAGATTCCTGGAGCAGGGGAGCTCCTGAATGGGAAGACTATGACCCACAGTGTGATCTACCACCAGAATGATATCACCCATGCCTCTCCCAGTTGCTGTGGCCACCCTGCATCATCACAGCTTCCTCAAAAAGGCACAACCACTTTCAAGGGTGCCTTGGCTTGAAAGCATTATAGCTTTTATGCTTCAATGTCACCAATTACTGAGGAGGGAGTAGAGTGTGAGCCAGTATCGTTAATAGGAGAGCAGCCCTAGAAATGGTTCATCAATTCACTACTTCCAGAAATCTTAACACCCGACCCACCACCTGCTGAAGGGGGGTTAGCCGCCAGTTGTTACCTAGAGATTAGTGTCATCTCTCCACACTTTTAGGTTATTAAGTATATGTGTTTTTTTTAATTGTGTGGAACAGATTTTAATGACAGTGCTTTAAATTGTGTGTTCCATGATCCCATTTCTAGTACTATCTTCTACTAGCAGCTAACTATAGTTTGTTTACCTTTTTCTGTCTACACCTGAGCTCAAATAATGTCCACAATGAGAATAAAAATAGCCAATGTACACATTATCAACATAGACCAGTTGAAACATTGAAAACGACAGTTGCTTATCTCGGCTGGACAGATATAACAATGAAATTAGGCAGACAAGACTTTCCTCAACTATACAAGTGTATACATACATTAGTGCACAATGTATTTAAAGTTCTCTGGATTTGACTAAACATTACTTGTTACTATTAACCAATTTGTCTGTGGCTCATTGTTGATTTTTCTTATATAGAGTCTTGAGATAACTTTTTTTATAAGAATGCTATATAAATGCACTTTGTTGTCATGATTTCAGGATCAGTCAAAAGGTACTTTCAGCCTTGGGCAAAATGACATTCACTCACCAGAGTGATCTTTTGCAATTTTGAAATGCAAAAATTATACAACACACCTCACAGTTGCACTTATTATCACACTTGTTTGTATTGTAATGACAGGTTCACCCTTTAATTCGTGCACTTTTCTCTTTAATGAGGAGATACTTATTGTAATCTTAATGTTGTCCAGTAGAGGCCATGTTTAACAGAGTGATATGATTTGATTTGATTTATTATTGTTCAATAGACTGTGATACAATAAAAAGTATCATTTTGCATACTAACCAGACAAATCAAACCTTATATAAGTACAGGGTGCAGGGCTGGATGAACACAGCAGGCCAAGCAGCATCATAGGAGCAGAGAGGCTGACGTTTCGGGCCTAGACCCTTCATCATATG
>NC_063337.1:86472061-86497901 GCF_021869965.1 Rhincodon typus | reverse complement strand
AGCCCTGCACCCTGTTGTCTCGGATTCTCCAGCATCTGCAGTTCCTACTATCTCTTATATAAGTACATCATGGTTATTGAACAGGATGCAGAATATAGTATTACAGCTACAGAGAAGGTGAAGAGAAAGATCAACTCTAATATATGAGATATATGAAATCGCTGGTAAGAAAAGCAAATAATATGAAATTCAATTCTGGTCCCCCTACAATTGGAAAGATGTTGAATTTAAAATGGGTGCAGAAAAGATTTACAAGGATGTTGCCGGTATTGGAGGGTATCTGCCTGAAAACCTGGCAGTGGGGGTAGGTCTTACATTTGTCCTGAAACTTAAGATTAAAAGAAAAAATTACCGTTGAGTCACTTCAGTTTGAGCAGTGTTGAAAAAAAAACAGCCTTTTCCATGACCACAGAAGACCTTGCCATCTGCACAACACTGTACTTTATAACAGGTGTTTATGGGACCTGGAGCCTATTTTTTCATTGGTAATTGTGCTGCTTTGTGAAACTGTGCATTGCTGTATTGAAGGGGATTGAGTGAGGGTTGGTTAATTAGTCATCTCACCATCAAGAGAATCAACCTAACTGCTGTGCTGCTGTTAATGGTTTGAAGGCACAGATGTGCTATCTGCCCTTGCTCTCCACTGCACCATGCTAACCAGCTGCATCCAGGCATCAGATGAAAACTAACCCAGGTTGCCGGCCCCACAGCAGAGTCTCTGTAACTGTGGCAACCAAGCAGAAGTTCCTGATTGAAAATGTGTGACCTCAGCATTGATCCATATCAGCCAAAAGGCCTAATTTTGCAATGCATATGCATAAAGAGCAGATGGATGTGATCTGCTCCTGACATTGAGCCTGAAGTGCTTTATGAATAAAATGTGAGGAGGATGTTACTTCAATCATGGTTCAAATCCAACAAAAAAAACTGAATGCACCATCTGGACATTGGTGCTTTTGAGACCTGTTGACATTTATTGCTGGCTGTTTTTGAGTGCAGTGTGACTTTTTGTCAATGTTAGATTATTCATCAGCTTCCTTCTTGCTGAACATGGCAGAGAACAGGATTTGGGTCAGTCGCTGCTCACTGTCTCTGCAAGTTGTCAGAGATTGCACAGTTAATGAAGGCGTTGGTCTACATAGCTTTATAGACTTGAGTGGGGAGCTGTATCCAACAGCACTGCCTTGGTTATTTGTGTGTTCAAATGGCTAAGATTTCAAGCCAAATCCACAGATCTGTTTCATCTGTGTGTATCAACTTTGATTACCAAAGATGAAACTTAAATGTATGTGCCTCAGCCAGCTGCAATTTCCTCGTTCACAATGTATTCCTCATTCATTACCTGTTCAAAGGCATTTGAAGAAAATACCAATGACTTTACCAGTCAGATTCCAGCAGAGAAATTAAGCTATACTGGTTTTGTGGCAATTGCTTACACAAAAAGCCAGCAACCAGGATTTAAGTTTCACTCTGGTATTTACCAGCAAAGCAGCGAAGTTGGTGTGACTATGAGGAGGATATTGAATCTTGAAAATTGATGTGTGAACTGAATAGTATTAAATGTCTTGTTCAATATGAAGTCAGAATTCACTTCACCTGATGCAGCAGCAGTGCTTTGAAAGCTTGTGATTTCAAATAAACCTGTTGGACTATAACCAGGTGTCATGTGACTTCTGATTTTGTCCACCCCAGTCCGACACAGGAACCCCCACATCATTGTTCAATATGAAATATTCTTGATGGTATATTGGTTGAGCCACTGCCTGATAGAAGATGTATGACCCATCTAATCTCATAATATTAGCAGGACAGAAACAGACCAATTGCTCTAATTCTTCATAAGTAGTATAAGACAATTAGGTCCTGACAGGGTTCACTGATATCATAAGTTAGGCTCTGCCTTTTAGTCTATAGAGGACTGTTTCTGGGAGGAGTTAATCAGTTTTACCTTTACTACCAATAGTGTGTGAGAATATTTCAGTAGTAGTAGTAGTAAGGTGAGCTTACTCTGAAGTTGAGTCTGAGGTTTCACAAGAAACCATTATTTATCTTAGATGTACTGTAATTAGCTATTCATCTATACGTACCAAACCCAGAAGTTGTTCATCGAGTTCCAGCCTAACTTCTGCCTAACATGCCATGTAGGCATTCTTCCAAACATTCTATCAATAGCCAAGATTAATAACAGCAAGAAGGATTAGTGCAATAAATTTAGCCATTTAGCCAAGATGTTCCACATCATAGCCTATATTATAAGCTGGTGACAGCTGTAAGGTTTGACCAATTTTAAGACATACCTGGTTTTATGCTCCACTCCCACTTCTTCATCTAACCGCCAGCAACATTTCTTTTTATTCTTTTCTCTGTCATGTGTTGATATTCTTTCCCCTTAAATGTATCTATGACATTCATCAAAACTACACCCTGTATAGGAATTCACATACTCTAACCACTCTCCATGCAAAGAATTTCCTCCCGAACTCCTGACTGGTTTTATTAGAGTCAATTTTATATTTCTTATCACACTGGAAGCAGCAACATTTTTCTCTATATTCACTCCTCAGTGCTATTCATAACCTTGAAGATCTCCTTCAGCATTTGTTTTTTGAGATGAAAACCCTCTACTTGCTTGATCTTTTCTGGAAAATGGCTGTACTGAGAGGTTCTATCATTCCAGTAAATGTCTTATTCACCTGAAGCAGTGTCTCAGATGGTAGTGTGTAATATATTCTTGCAATAAAATGAGGGTTCCCTCCTTGGTTCATGATACTCTTAGAGTCACTGTGTCGTAGAGTTGTACAGCATGGAAACAGACCCTTCGGTCCAACTCATTCATGCCAACCAGATATCTTAAATTAATCCAGTCCCATTTGCCAGCATTTGGCCCATATCCCTCTAAAACCTTCCTATTTGTGTACCCAATCACATGCCTTTTAAATGTTATAATTGTACCAGCCTCCACCACTTCCTCTGACAGCTCATTCTATACGCGCACCACCCTCTGCGTGAAAAATTGCCCCTTAGGTCCCTTTTAAATCTTTCCTTTCTCATCTTAAAGCTATGCCGTCCAGTTTTGGACTCCCCTACCCTAGTGAAAAGACTTTGATTATTCACGTTATCCATGCTCCCCATGATTTTATAAACTTTTATAAGGTCACCCCTCAGTCTCCTACTCTCCAGGGAAAATAGCCCCATTCTCTTCAGTCTCTCCCTATAGTTCGAATCCTCCAACCCTGGCGATATCCTTGTAAATTTTTTCTGAACTGTTTCAAGTTTCACAACATCTTTCCTATAGCATTCCTTACATTTATCTAGTAACTAGGGCAAAGTACCAACGATATTATGTCAAGGCGTAATGGGTGAGTCTTGACTTTGTGCGATAGGGTGAAACAGCAACAATTTGGCTGTCATTTTTGTGTTTATTCATGGGATGTGGGTGTGGGTGGCATTGTCTGCATTCATTGCTCATCCCCATTTTCCAATAAATGATGGTGATGGCGGTGATGGTGAGCTGCCTTCTTCAACAATAGCAAAATGTGTGTGTTAGATACACTCATATTGCTGTTAAAGAGGAGCTGTATGATTTTAAAGTGGATCAATGGTACAGTTCCACATCAGAGTTGTCTGTGGCTCGTAGGGAAACTTTCAAGTGGTGGTGTGTCCCTATGCTCCTGCTGTTCTTGATCTTTCCAAGTGTTCGAGATCGTGGTTTTGGAAGGTACAGTTGAAGGAGCCATTGGTAAGTTGCTGCAATGTATCTTCTGAAGGTAAATACTACAGCCACTGTGTGCCAGTGGAGGAGCTCTTGAATTTTTAAAATGATGGGACACAATGTCTACCAAGCAGACTGTTTGTCCCAGGTGGTGTGGAGCTTCTTTTGTGCTGCACTTATCCAGGCAAGTTTGGTGAAGTATTCCAACGTGACATTTATAGGTCTTTCAAAATACTTCAATGGAAATGAAAATTGGGCAAGATATAAATGGGGCTGCTGATTTACAGTCAGCCATTTTACACTATCCTACAAAGTTAACATTTACTGCTGTGTTTCATTATAGAATTGATCCCTGATGCTGCACTAAGGCATAATCTGACATAAAAGCTCATGTAAGACATAGCTTTGCCAGGTTTGCATCACTTTGTTGCAGTCTGTGACTGTTCAAAAGGTGAATGTTGCGTTTCTTGAACACATTATAAACAGAAGCACGTCTAAAATTAAATGTTCTGAGTGTGGCAGACTACCTACACGCTATAAATTCTCAAGATTTGGCTGAAAGCAGAGCTGTAAGCATGCTGTTTCTTGGCTCTGACTGTGGCTGCTGAAATCATGCAGAGGGTCATGGAATGAAGCAGCACAGAAGGAGGCCATTTGGCTTATAGTGCCTGTGCTAGCTCTGTGGGAGAGTTGTCCCAATAGAACTGCTCTTCCCTGCAGCCTGAAACTTGTTAAATTGTCAAGTTGTGATGTGATTGTAAAGCACAGAAGAGACAGTATTGGTTTGATCAAAATTGGTAGAAGTGATGAAAGCAAATGATGTTAGTTGTAATGCTCAAGCATACTGTGGAGCAGTTGCAATCTTAAAGGGTGAAATAGCTTGTGTGACATTGTCTGTAATTATAGAGGCCTGGTATTGCATTTTACTTGTAGTCCATGCCACTGACCACTTCCTGTGTGACTCGCATGGTGTTGAGTGACATTAAGGGTGCACTCAGAGGGGTCCCTGTACGCACACTGAGAAGGGTGCTTATTTGCTACTGTCCTGATGTCACTGAGCCAAACAGCTGATGCGATGCTGGGATCCCAAAGTTGATGCATGTGCAACAGTCTTTCTGTTGTTCATTTAAGAAAATACTAGAGGGCAAGATGTGCCGTGCACAAGTTTTCTTTAAAAATATTAAGATTGCAAATAAAGTAGGTATTGTCAGAAAATGTCCCTGGGTGAGTGATGGGAGATATATAAACAGATATTAATTTTTCACTGCATGTTCACAACAAACACCCTCTTTCTACACTCACCTGCACCCCCTTTACTCCTCCCAAACAGCCTCAGTAGAACTTAGTATGGGGCATTCATTGGCGTCTCTTTTACTGATGGTGTCTATCCTATGGTAATCCTACAGACAAATTTGTCAGCGTGAATTATTTTCCCTTTTCATTTAAAGTTTTTCTATTTCTGTTGTTCAATGATTTCACATCAAACCTTTCTGCAAATTCGGTTTTCCAGTCCAATTACACCACAAATCTCCAAGAATGTTGAAAAAAAAGCACTAAAATAAAACAGAGGACTGTAGATGCTGGGAATCTGAAACAAAAACAGAAATTGCTGGAGACACTCAGCGGGTCTGGCAGCATCAGTGATAAGGCAGAGTCAACATTTCAAGTCAGGTGACTCTTCATCAGAACTGATTCATCAGGACAGTTCTGATAAAGAGTGACCAGACTTGAAACATTAACTCTGCTTTGTCTCCACAGATGTTGCCAGAACTACTGAGTTTCTTCAAAAGAAAAAGAATTGTGAGAGATACAACAGCCTCTTTCACTCCAGTATACTCTGTGAAAAGTAATACTCCTGCTCTCTTTAAAATATCAACAAAATATTAATGTCCCAAATGCAAGTTCATTGCGTTTTGTAAAGGGAAAAGAGGAAAATAGAGTTTGGTCCAAGCTTCCAAAATATCAAGACTGCCATCTGCTGGACTTCACTGCTATTGTTGCAAATTTCTTGTCCACGGTACATGTTTTTTACACCTCTTGATTGACAGTTTAATCAACAACAAAAAAATAAAATTTGCGTATAAATTTAGCTAAGAGCGAATTTGTCAGGGCAAAGGTGATTTATTCAGACCATACCCACACTGTGGTACACAGCCATATAGCACCTAAAGAAGCAAGAGTATGGGATAATTTGAATTTTCCTGTGTATAGGACAAAACATTAAATCATGTGTTATGTTGATGAGTGGATTTGATTGCAAGATTTTTATTCTGGACTTCAGCATTGTCGTTGCACCTTCAACAAATGTATTGAAGAAAGGAAGAAAATTTGAATGGACATTAGTGTGTCAAAGTGCTTTAAAAATCTCAAACATTGTGCTGACAATTGCCCTGATTTTAGCCATGTCTACTTATAAGAAGCCAATCAAACTGGCCACTGGTGCCTAGAGCATTGGTTTGGGGACTGTTTTGCTGCAAAATGATGATGTAGAAATTGAATAGACAATCAATTGTTTTTCAATGAAATTGACTGCATGTTAACAAAAATATTCCATAGTGGCAAAAGAGACATTGAGTCTTATATTGGCTCTACATTTGTTTTGAAATATACGTCAGTCATATGATGGAAGGAACTATTCTCTAACAGTACTCTCCAACTATATAACTTAAATATATTTTGTAACGGCCTGGAAAGTTAAAAAAAAGTCTAATGGGACATTTTATTGAGATCATATTTGAAGGATGCTGAGTGATGTGCTGCCATGAACTACAGAAAAAACAAGGTTGCTGTGTAACTCAGTGTATGTTTAATATCAAAATGTTACTTTTACGAGTGTGACATAAAAGTAATGAGATATGAAAAGTAAAAGTTAAAGTCGCCACAGTCCTACTGGACCATACGGCTGCTCTCTTATTACAGAGAGATGACCGGTGGTGGTTTAACCTGAGGGTCACCATTCCTGAGATGAGGGAAGAGGTTCAGAAGAAGAAGAAGAGTCCTTCAAAGTAGCTGCACTGGTGCGGGAGATGAGCCCACACTGTCGGCATTATTCTGCATTGCAAACTAGTTGCCTAGCCAACTGAGATATCGGCTTTACAGAAAGGCTTTGATGGCTCACTCCCCTGGAAGGAAAGCTGTCTGGCAGTGGATCAAAAAGAAGCCAGATCCACAGCTATGATATATTGTGGGTGGAGACTGTGTTTCTATCCTCAGTCAGGGGAATTCCCTCTCTCTGGAGCGGACATAGTCACAAACACAGTTTGGTTCTGCACAGTAGCATTGAAGAAAACAAGCAAACATTGGAGTTTGAGTCTATCCAACAAACAAACCAAAGGCATCTCTTATGTGTACAAGACTATATTTACATATATTTGAGGAGTGTCTGATAACTCAATTGACCCCCATTTAACTCCAGCAGGAAGACCTCAGACGATGGTCTTTCCCCATTGCACCTTAGCAACAAAAATCACAGCATCTTTCTCCAGACTTCCTTTGCAAAAGCACATTCCACCAGGAGACATGTGACAGTCTCAACCCCTGGCAGTTGCTCTGAGTGCAGCGTATCATGGCGAGATCGACCAGGCATGCAAGAAGGAGCTCACACCACCACCATTCTCACCACCAGCCAAGCGATGTCCTGGTGCTTGTTGGAAAGTTCTGGTGATGAGTCATTCTGCCAAATGATTTTGACAGTCTGCTCAGGAAACCACGCGACAGGATCCTCCCTCTCCTCTTAATGCAAGGTCTCGAGGATGCTATGTGCTGACCACTTCCCGATGGATGTGCTTGCCCCAGCAGTAGAAAGAGCTCATTCCAGCATTCCAGAAGGAAGCAGATGAAGGCCTATAACATCCCATGGTGAGGTAAGATATGTTTATTGAATAGAGAGACGATAGCTATTTTGAAAATGAGGTGATGGGGTAATGTGTTTGGATAGCACTTAGGTAAGAAGGGAAAGATGGGGATTGTATATTATTGTAGTCAATTGTCTAGGCCCGAAACGTTAGCCTTCCTGCCCCTGATGCTGCTTGGCCTGCTGTGTTCATCCCGCTCTGCACCTTGTTGTCTCTGTATTCATAACAAACTTAATTTCCAATCATTTATTCAAATATAATGACTAGGTTGCTAGTTTCACACTGGATCACCTATCATGTTATGGGGCTAGATGAGAAGTTGATGGGCTAAGCGTATGCTCCATTTTATGTGCCCCCACCAAAAACATACATTCTGTGGAGTTGCAGAAAGTCGACCATCTACCATCTTCCATTTTAACTGTAATTTCACTGAGTTCTTCTCTCCCTTCCTTCTGCTGATTAACAGCTATTACTGGCATGTTTTTTTATATCCTCTATAGTGAAGACAGAAGCAAAATATTTATTCATTTCATCTACAATTTCTTTATTATCTACTATTAACTCATTATTCTCACTCTGCAGAGGACAGACACTCATAGCTCGGCTTTCATTCCCACAGAGCTGCCCTTATTTAAATTTAAAGTATTAATCTCGGGTCTGTTTTAACGCTGTATGGTTCTGTGACTCTATAATCTTCTCCTTTTGAAGCTCAATGGAAAATTCAATCATATTGTGTTCACTTTACCTTTGTCTTTTAAGGTCAGGAATTGGTCCTTTCACATTACACAATATCAAGTTTAATATAACCTGCTCTCTGGTTAGTTCCAAAACATGCTTTTCTAAACAAAAATCATAAAATCATTCTCTAAACCAGGGTACTGCTACCAATCTGTTTTTTTTCAGTTCATGTGTAGAATGAATTCACCCCTGATTATTGCCATTTCCTTATTATAGGCTCCCAATACCACATTCTGGCTTCTATTAGCCTATTGACTACATATAGTCATAAAATCTCTATAGTGCTGTTAGAGGCCATTCAGCCCATCAAGTTTGCACCAACCTTCTGAAGAGCATTCCGCTATGGGCAATTTAGCATGGCCAATCCACCTAACCTACACATCTTTTGACTATAGGAGGAAACCAGAGCACCTAGAGAAAACCCTCAAGACATGGGAGAACATGCAAACTCCACACAAGCAGTCACCCAAGTTTGGAGTCAAATCTTGTCCCTGGCACCATGAGGCAACAGTGCTAACTGCTGAGCCACTGTGCTGCCATAGTGACTTCGTTCTTCTACTATTCCTGGTCTCTACCCAAATAATTCTATATCCTGATCTCTTGAACCAAGATTGTCTCAAACTTAATGGGTAGTTTTATTGCCACTGGGTTGATAATCTAGAGAAACAGATAATGTTCTGGGAGTCTGGGTTTGAATGCCACCACAGCGGATGATTGAATTTGGAATTAAAAGTCTAATGAAGGCCATTGTCGTAATTAAAACAAAAATTTGATTCACTACTATCCCATCGGGAAGAAAATCTGTCATTCTTGCCTGATCTGATCTTCCTGACCCACAGCAGTATGATTGACAATTAAAATGAACTAGCAAGCCATTCAGTTGTACCAAATAATGAGAAACTCTCAAAAAAGGGAGTTAAACCAAACATTCCACCTGGCATCACATTTGACTGAGAGCGATATCAAGATGTCCTAGCAAAACTGAGAATCATGTTGAAACTCCGTTGCTTGCTGGAATCATGCATAGCAGAAAGGAAGGTTGTTGATGGCCGGTGGATATCTCTGCAGGAGTTGCTGAGGATAATGTCCTAAGTCCAATCATCTTTAGCTGTTTTATTGATGACTTTCCCTCCACCATAAGCTCAGAAGTACAGAGTAGTCTACTTCTGCACCTAGGTCTTACAGTCTTGTAGAAGTGGAGATATTTGTTGATGATGACATGATGTTCAGCGTCATTCGCAAGTCCTCAGATACTGAACGAGTCCTTACCCAAATGAAGCAAGATGGGAAAACAATGTCTGAATTTAGGATGACAAGTGGCAAGTGACATTTCAACCACACAAGTGCCAGGCAATGACCACTTAATCATCATCCCGATGTTCAGTGGCCTAGCCATCACTGAATTTCCTACTATTGACATCCTGGGGGTTACCATTGACTAGAAACTGAACTGAACTAGCTGTATAAGTACTGTGGATACAAGAGCAGGTCACAGGTTGGGAACACTACAGTAAGTAACTCAACTCCTGACTCCCTAAATACTGACCATTATCTACACGGAACAAGTCAGGAATGAGATGGAATATTCTCCACTTTCCTGGATGAGTGGAGGACATCCAGGACAAAGTAACCCATTTGATTGGCACCTCATCTACAAGCATTCAATCCTTCCACCACTGACACTCAATAGCAGTAGTGTTTCATCTGTAAGATGAACTGCAGAAATTCACCTAGGCTCCTTAGACTGTATCCTCCAAATCCACAACCACTACTATCAAAAAGGCCAAAGGCAGCAGATACATGGGGGACACCAGTGCCTGCAAGTTCCCTTCAAGCTACTGTCCATCCTAACTTGGAAATACATTGCCATTCCTTCAGTGTCATTGGATCAAAATCCTGGCCCTCCTCCCTCTTCAGCAGCACTATAGGTGTACCTATACTACCTGGACAAAGATTTCTGAAGAGGAGACATACTTGACTTGAAACATTACCTGTTTTTTTTCTATCTCCACAGATGCTGCCAGTTCTGTTGATTTTGTCTATAATTTCTTTAGTTCCAAAAGGACTGCAAAGTAGCAGCACACCACCACCTTCTCAAGGCAACTAGGATAAGTCAATACATGTTGGCCCTCCCAAAAATGACCATGTCCCATGAATGAAGAAAAGAAAAATTGCACCATTGCCATCCTTGATAAATACCGTTGCACTTTTACCTAGCTTCCTATTCTTCTTAGATATTAGATTCAGTTCAACATTCAGGATTCAATCTCAGCTATCCTGCAGACACATCTTTGTTATGACTATCCGATCATATTTATTTACTTCAACATGCACAATCCATTCACTTACTTTGTTCTGAATACTACACAAGTTTAGATACGGATCCTTTTGTTGTCTTTTTGCTATCTTTGTAATATTTGGCCTTGATTGTTGCCGCATTCCTAGTTCTTTTTCTTTCTGTTTCTTCCTACCATTCTTTGACCCACATTTTCCATCTTACTATTTTTCTCTCTTACTTTGTTTCTACTATTGATATCCAACATCTTTTCCTTCCACAATTGCTCCATTGACCCTACTATTTAATTTAAAGCCCTCTTTACTTCCCTAGTTATGTGGTTTGCAAAACCATTGGTCCCAGCATGGTTCAGGTGTAAACCTTCGCAATAGTACAGCCCAACTTTCCCCAGTACAGCTGCCCATGGCCCACAAACCAGAAACCATTTCTCTCACACTAGTCTTCAAGTCATGTATTCATCGCTCTAATTTATTGCAGCTTATGTCAATTTACATGCTGCTTAAGTAATCATCCTAAAATTATAACTTTTGAAGTTCATTTTTTTTTAAAAAATAAAGGTCCAGCTCCTCATATTCTCCATGCAGAACCCCCTTCCTAGTTTGGTTCATGTTGCTGGTATCTGTGTAGACCTTGAAAGCTGGATTATCACCTTCCTGGTGCAAGTTCCTCTCCAGTCCTAAACAGATGTCCCAAACCCAGGCAAAATGGTGTCTGGACTCATACCGTGAGGCAACATTCATTGTTGCATCTCCACTTGGACAGGTTTTCCATTGTACTATATCATTTTGCTCTTCCATCCTGCACTCCTCTCTCTCATTCAAAAAGCCAAAGGAACCTCATGGCTGTTATTCAATTGCAGAGACTGACACTCCTGCCCTCTACGTTTCCTTACCAGCTGTCATGATAGGAACATGGTCAGTAGGTTGACCTCATAGAATATGAGTTCCCTGATTGGAGCTGTTAACCTGGTCCAGTCAGGGAGTCCTGGCTGACAGGTATAAACAGAAGTGTCAGGAATTCTGTTCATTCTAGGAGCCAGGTCTGCGCTAACTGGATGGGTGTCAAGTACTATGTACATGTAAATAAATGGTGACTTGGTGATGGGATGCCTGCCCTCATGGAGGTATTTCAGTGACGATGAGAGAGAAACACGCCCCTGAAGAGATTTGTTCGCAACAGTCGCCTTCGTGTTTGGCTGAGAATTTCTGGCATCATGTTGCTATTTGGGAAGCTTGACTTGTTCAATCCTGCTGTCGAAGACCGGGCCAAGTATATGGGAGGAATATGTTTTTCTTTTCAGGCAAATGCATTTGGGGCAGATGAAAAGCAATGAGTAATTCTCCAGAGAGCTTGTGGATCTGCAGCTTTTTCGGTTATTAGGAGCGTAAAGTTTCCTGAGGCACCAGATACTAAAACCTTTCAAGAGTTGATGGATTTAGGTAAAGAATATTATGATCCAAAGCCTCCTCTAACTCTGAGATGCTATTGGTTTTACTCAGCAATTTGTGAACTGGGGAACCTGGTTTGATGAGATTAAGACAACTGGCAAAGGCATGTGATTTTGGTTTAACCCTTAATGAGATTCTCAGAGACCATTTGATATGTGGGAGTAATGAAATAACCATGCAAAAGCACCTAATAGCTGAAGCCAAACTGGACTTTAAACAGGCACTACAACTGGCTTTATCATTAGAAAATGTAGTAAGTGTAGCATATGAGTAACAGAGTATGGCTATAGAAGCTGACAACCTCACCAGGCCGACTGAGTTTGGGGTCACCACTTGAGCGAGGGCAGTTTTATAGCCTCACTCAAATGGTAATGATTAATATTTTCTTCAGGATCTGGGCTGACAGGCCACTATAGTTGCTGCCAGTATGCAGAATCGAGACAGCAAAAGAGTCCCGTTCGGCCTGAATTAAGTAAGAGAATCATATGCTGGCATCTGGGAGACTGCACAGCGCAGAAGCCCCACCTTCATCTGGTTTGGAACCGTTAAATTGCTTAGCAACATCCAAATCAGAACCAATCAAAATAAATGTCTGGTTAAATGGTCACCCAGTTCTAATGGAGATCGATACCGGTATGGTTGTATCAGTGATTGCGGAATTAGACTTTACCAAAATTTGATCTGGTCTCCAACTCTTAAGTTTGCTTAAGACCTTGGCCAGTCTGAGAACCCATACTGGGGAACGCCTACTGATTAAGAGTACAACTTCAGTTCCAGTCTCTTATGGAAAGCAAATGGTTCAGTTACCATTGAATTTAGTAAAAGGGTCAGGCCCAAGCTTGATGGGGCGAAATTGGTTGAGAAAGATTCACCTTGATTGGCTCAACATTTTTCAGTTAGAAAATGGCTGCCTGAATGAAGTCCTTATTAAATATCTCGAAGTTTTTCAGGAATTCCTAGGAACGAATAAAAGGGCCAAGGTCGTGTTGCATGTTGACCACAAAGCAAACACACGAAACTGCAAGGCCTGTCCAGTGCCAGCAGTTCCTCCACAAGTGTGGGAATGGCCGAGTAAACCCTGGACTCAGTTACACATTGACTATGCTGGTCCTTGCATGGGCTCAATGTTCTTAATCATTGTCAACACCCACTCAAAATGGTTGGACGTGCATTGAGTCCATCCATCAAACATGGAGACAATTGAAAAGCTGTGTGCATCATTTGTAATACATTGATTTCCAGAGGTTTTGTGCACAGACAATGGGCCGTCATTTACAAGCAGGAAATTTGAATGTTTCCTTAAATTGAATGGCATTCAGCACATAAGGTTAGTTCCATACCATCCATCATCCAATGGACCTGCAGAAAGAGCAGACCAAACTTTGAAGGCAGGTTTAAAGAAACACCTTACAGATTCACTCGATACCATACAGTCCCGGTTCCTGATTGATTATAGGATCACCCCTCACGTGATGACAAGGATAGCTCCAGCAGAATTGCTAATGCGGAGAACACTCTGCAGCAGGTTAAAACTGAGTTTCCTGGGGCATGGGGAGGGGGGAGCGGCATCAGGAATGCCAATGCTGGACACGAGACTGTGCTAAGTGAGAGACGTGGTTTACTTCAGGGGAATGAAGTTTGGTGTCGAAGCCACGGGAATGGCCCTGCATGAGTAAGAGGCATGGTCAATGCAAGGTCAGGTCCTATGATGTACAAAGTTCGGGTAGGAGAGGCGGTCCCGAACAAGCACATGGACCACATGAAAGCAGCAAGCTCACAAATGGGGCAGGAGTAAAACATACCCAGCCCCTCTGAACATCTGGCAAGGCTGTCAGAACCCATGAGTTCTCCCCCTCCACCTAGTGTCAATGAAAACTCTGAGGACGAAATGGATGTGACAGATGTCGCAGCCTCAAAGTCGTTACCAAGACGCTCTGGGCGCAAGAGGCAGGCTATGGCCTGGTACATGCTGCCAATATCCGAGGCAGGTTCAGAGGAACTGGGCCTGGTGCTAAACAGCCCAAGAGAAAACACAGGGAAAAGAATGGGCCTACATCCAAGGATGTAGGGGAAGGATGTAGTGATTGGAATGAAGTCACCCAGGTGGACCTCACAGAGTATGAGTTTCCTGATTCAGGCTGTTAATCTGGTCCAATCAGGGAGCCCTAGCTGGCAGATATAAATAGGCGAATCAGGAGTTCTGCTCAACTCTAGAAGCCATTCTGTGCTAGCTGGACCAGTGTCAAGTACTATGTAAGTGTAAATAAAGTGTAACTTGGTGATGGGATACCCCCCTGGCCTTCATTGAGTTATTCAACCAGCCTTCCTCACAGTTACACCCAACTGTCCTTGACCACTGACAAAATCACACAACTCAATCCTAAGTGGTGTGACTGCCTTCTCATAGAAGACATCCAGATAACTTTCCCTTCCCTGATGTGTTTGTTATTCAGCCTCCATTTGTATCATTCTGATAAACCTAGGCTGTACTCCCTTCAAGGCCAATGTATCCTTCCTAATGCTAAGGCCTACTCACAGTTCATCAAGTATTGAAGCTGAGCCTTTGTATCATTAGTTGAAACATGATGTCTTCCCTATTATATGAAGTTCTCATCAAGATAGCAGGCAATAAAAATATCATTGTCAGCTCACAAGGGTAATGTTGCAATTTGTGGCCCAGAATAACCTTCATTCCATCAATGTCAAACTTTGTCGAGGATCTTCACTGCTGGGCCAAATGTGTAGAGTCAAGAAATCTCCAAACTTGCCATTCTCACCAAGGGAGGAGAGCCCTGATTGGTGGATCATTGTTCTGGTAGAACAGTTATAGAGTGGGGCCTTCCACTCAAATGCAGACTGGAGTAGAGGTGTGGAAAACAGGGATTGGCGAGTGCCCAGGCAATCTGATTAAAAGGGCCATCTTATCTCTCTGAGACTCTGTTGAATATAATTTGTTGTTAAATATTAGGCCCTCCTAATCTCAGCACACATAACCCCTCAACTTCATCCATTCCCCAGCCTCATCTATGCCCATTTATATCAGTCTATTCCACTTTCCACCGAACACAATGGTTCCTCATTCTTTTTACCATTCACCCCACCTTTCACTTTACTCCTATAGCCCTAATCGCAATTCATGAACCCACTGTCATTCATCACTATTGGTCCCTACTACCTCCTATGCCAATTTAGTGCCGACTTTACCAATCCTCGTCAAAACACTGACCAAGCTTCTCCATTATATCCTCCATGCCAATTTACCCAATACTGTCCCCCATGGTCAGGATGTGAGCTGAAATAAAATAACACTCTAAAATTCTATTGCTTAACTGTATAAAACATTCTCATTAATAAAACATTAGTCAATACATTTAAATTCTTTCTATTTATTCCTTGATTAAAACAATTGTGTTCACTGTCAAAAGCTCCTAATCATTTAATAACAGCTGCCAATCAAATTGTGAACTTCCAGTATATGCAAAGATAATGAAGTAGAATCAGTCGAGCAGTAACAATGCTTGAATTTCAACACTCAGGTTTGTCAAGTCATGGAGTCAAAGAGTCATACAGCACGGAAACAGACCCTTTGATCCAACCAATCCATGCTAAACATAATCCCAAACTAAACTCGTCTCACCTGCCTCCTCCTGGCCCATATCCCTCCAAACCTTTCCTATTTATATATCCATCCAAATGTCTTTTAAATGTAATAGTATCTGCATCCACCAATTCACCAGGACGCTTATTCCACATGTGAACCACCCTCTGTGTAAAACATTTTTGCCTTATGTCTTTTTTTAAATCTCTCTCCTCTCACTTAAATGTGTGTCCCCTAGTCTTAAAATTCCCCATCTTAGGGAAAAGACAACTGCCATCAACTCTATCTATACCTCTCATTATTTTATAAACTTCTATCAGGGCACCTCTCAACCTCCAATGCTCCAGTGAAAAATATCCCAGCCTATCCAGCCTTTCCTTTATAACTCAAACTTTCCATACCCGACAACATCCTGGTAAATCTCTTCTGAACCTTCTCCAGCTTGATAATATCCTTCCTATAAGTGGGCAACCAGAACTGAATGCAGTATTCTGGAATAGGTCTCACCAAAGTCCTGTACAACCACACCATAACATCCCAACTCCTATACTCAATAGGACTTAGCAATGAAGGCAAGTGTGCTAAATGCCTTTTTAACCACCCTGTTTATATGTGATGCAAACTTTAAAGAATTATGTACCTGCACCCCTAGGTCCCTCAATTATACAACACTACCCAAGGCACTACCATTAATTGTATAAGCCCTATCCTTTTTTGTTGTACCAAAATGCAATACGTCATTTTTATCCAGATTGAACTCCATGTGTCAATTTTTTCAGCCCGTTGACCTATTTGATCAAGATTCCTTGTAATTTTAGAAAACCTTCTTCACTGTCTACAATGCCACCAATTTTGGTGGCATCCTCAAATTTGTGACAAACAAAAGAGAACTGATCCCGATGGAACACAGCTGGTCACAAGCCTCCAGTCTGAGAAGCTACCCTCCACCATTACTCTCTGTCTCCTGCTGTTAAGTCAAATATGTATCCAATTGGCAAGCTCACCCTGAATCCCATGTGACTTAACTTTACCAAGTAGTCTATCTTGCAGAACCTTGTCAAAGGCTTTACTAAACTCTGAATAAATAATCTTTTTTGTAGCTTCCTCAAAAACTCAATCAAGTTTGTGAGACATGATTTTCCTCACACAAAACCCTGCTGACTACCCCTGATCAATTTTTGCCTCTCTAAATCTCCACATATCCAATCTTTTATAATCACCTCCAGCAATTTACCCACAACCGAAGTCAGACTCACTGGTCTATAGTTCCCTGGTTTCTCCTTACAGCCTTTCTTAAACAAAGGTATAACATTAGTCACCCTCCAATCATCAGGCACTTCACGCATAGTTATAGATGATGCAAATATTTCTGTCAGGGTCTCGTAATTTCCTCCCTTACTTCCCACGGCATCTATTAAAACTGCAAACACAATCTTTTTTCAACTCAGACACAAGTAAGTTTTAATTTCAAAATGTAAAGCATAAAAGACTGAAATGCCATGACAGTTTAACAGTTCTATTAGCCTTATCTACTGTTCACAACCATTTATTACTGCTCTAAAAATCATTATTCATACATTGAGTTGGGGCCTTTTGTCCTTGGAAAGTGGGTCTGAGATTTGGTTTCCTTCATTTGTTTGCACCCCTTCACCTACTGGTGCTGACAGGAACTGTGGGAAATGAAGGTCAGATGCCTGGATCCAGGATCTTCACATTGTTTTTGAAAGAGCGGGAGCTTTCACAAAACTGCAAAACATAGATTATTTTGTCTTGTTGCTTTGAGGCATGAGGTTTTTTGGCCCATGAGATAGTGAACAGAAAGAAATGTGGGTTTCCCTTTACAGCTACTCTTCTACTTACAGTTGGATGGGAAGTGGTATGCAAAATACAAAGAAGCATGTCTAGATAGGGAATATTGATTAAAAGTTCAGGCAGTGAGATCTCACTGATAAGAGATGCACTGATGCCTCATGAGACTTGTACTTCTGGATTTCTTCAAAGTGGTCAGATTGAGACACATTCCTGAAGAATAAAAGATAATCTAATCAAAACTTTTATTCAATTTTAAGTGGCTTGACAGGGTAGATGTTGAGAAAGTGCACCCCTTGGTTGCAAATCTGGAAGATGAGGTCACAGTTTCAGAAGAAGGGGTTAACCATTTAGGGTTCAAGCATTGCTGAAAAAGCCTTTTGTTTTGCACTTAGCAGGTTAAGTCACATAAACACTAATAAAGGGGAAAACCCACAGTTATTCTACTTGCCAAAAATTAGCAGTCTTCTCTAATGCAGTATAAATATTGGCTTTCCCTCTTTTTGGTATCCTTGCAAATTGTTCAGATGCATAAAGATGAAAAATGTGACAAACTATCCAGTTTTTCAAGAATATTCTATTTAGAAATTAGATGAGGAATGTTTCTTTACAATAGGCCTTAAGAATCTTCGAAATTCTCTTGTTCAAATTATTTTGGATGCTCAATTGTTGAGTATATTCAAGACAGAAGTTGATAGATTTTTAGGTACAAGAGTATTTAAGGGGCATGTGATAATGAGGGCAGCCTTTCATATAAGGCAGTCACTAGTAATTTAAAGTAGAAACTTATTTCCAACAATAGAAAGATAATGGAAAATCTGCCATCTACATATTTATGATGGATTGAAAAGAGACAAACCTTTTGTCAATAATTACTCAAACTTTCTTGTCTCCTTTCATTTACATGATGGACTCAAATAAAGCCATGTGAAAATTTGTACTGAATTGGGTAGAACATGCTGCACAGAAAGAAGACATGTAAGTCAACCACTCCTCTCTCTGCTGACCATTCTTTGCTTGGGATAAGACTTTATTCCCTTCTTCCTGATATTAATTTAACTTCCTTTGTGTGTCAATGTTATTCACCTCAACTACTCACTGTGGTTGCAAATTTCTCGTTCTCACCATGCCTGTGGTGAAGAATTTTCTGCTGAATGCTCCATTTCATTTCTGGGTGACTATCCTTGCACTGACAGCTTCTAAGATAACAAGGTGTAGAGCTGGATGAACACAGCAGGCCAAGCAGCATCAAAGGAGCAGGAAAGCTGACATTTTGGGCTTAGACCGTTCTTCAGAAATGGGGCTTCGCAGTGGAGTTAAGATTGTTTCAGAGATAGTTGGAACTGCAGGTGCTAGAGAATCTGAGATAACAAGGTGTAGAGCTGGATGAACACAGCAGGCCAAGCATCATCAGAGGAGCAGGAAAGCTGACGTTTTGGGCCTGGACCCTTCTTCAGACTCTTATTATCTCAGATTCTCCAGCATCTGCAGTTCCTACTACCACTGACAGCTTCTAGTTTTGTTCTTTCCCTCAAGTCTTTAAAGGTCTACAACTGAAACATTAGCCTTGACATTTATGGGGATGAAAAAAAAACACAGTTCATGGCAAACAGTAAAGATACAATGAACAGCAAAGGATGGCAGGGCAGAGAGTACGATTTGGAAAAAGGATGAAAGCATCAAATATTGTGAGGGATATTTGATTCAGCAGTAATTTTATAAAGGGATGTAATATATGAAGAAAATAGGCAAAGCTGTGACAAATGGATTTGGTTTAGCCAAGTTTGATATTTTTGATTTGATTTATTATTGTCACATGTACCCAGGTACAGTGAAAAGTTTTGTTTTGTGTGCAGCACAGGCAGATCATACCACACAAAGTGGATTGGAGTAATAGAACAAAGCACATAATGCAATGTTATTGCTGCAGAGAAGGTGCACAAAGAGCAAGATCAACATTAAGTTGAAAATTTGAGAATTTCATTCAGAAGTCTAATAACAGTGGGGAAGAAGCTGTTTTTGAATCTATTGGTATGTGTGTTTAAGCTTTTGTATCTTCTGCCCAATGGAAGAGGTTGAAAGAGATTATAACCGGTGTGGAAGAGGTGTTTGATTATGTTGGCTGCCTTCCTGAGGCAGTGAGAAGTATAAATGGAGTCAATGGATGGAAGGTTGGCTAGGATGATAGACTGGGCTGTATTCACAACTCTCTGTAGTTTCTTACGGTCCTATGCAGAGCAGTTGCCATACAAAGCCATGTCTGGATCAAATGCTTTCTACGGTGTATCTATAAATATTGGCAAGAGTCTTTGTGGGCTAGGTCATCTACAATGAACCTAAAATCGATAAAATGGAGTACTTCCTAAATAGCAAAAGATGAGAATCAAACTAAATAGACTTGGGGTCCAGGTACAATATCATTAAAATATCATGAACAGGTTTGGACAATAGTCAAAAAGAACAAAGTGTGCAGTCCTTTATGTAAAGAGACTAGAATACAAAGGGGTAGAAGTCATGCTTTAGCTAAACAAAGTCCCAGTTTGATCACAGTTGAAGTATGATAGACAGATCTG
Organism: Rhincodon typus; assembly: GCF_021869965.1. Lineage (NCBI taxonomy): Eukaryota > Metazoa > Chordata > Chondrichthyes > Orectolobiformes > Rhincodontidae > Rhincodon > Rhincodon typus. Next base: position 86,477,873 of record NC_063337.1, on the reverse strand, counting down.
ATAGCTAACTTTATGAAATGTATACTAATGAAATATAATTGTTGAGAGAGTATAGCATAGATTTACCAGAATGGTACATGTACTTAGCTGCTCCTATACCATTTGTGATTCAAGAAGGTGGCTCCATCATTCTTCTCAGAGATGTGCAGATAGTTATATGCAACAAACAATGTAAAACTTGCATAATTTAGTATTTTTGATAGGTATAAAATCAGGCATTCAATAACTTGATATTAAGCTATATTAGGCGCAACTTTGTGCTGCATCAGTTGATATTTCATTAGATGGTCAATTTACGTCAGTTGCATGTTCTAGGCTGAATAACTCAAATGTGCCAGAAGAGGGTGCCATTCCCAAAGATTCACACAGGTACAACTCTCAGCAGTGAATTAAACTGCACTGCTCTTGCTATTACAGAGCAAAGCCACTTGGTGGCAAGAAAATATTATACTGCACATGCATTACAAGGAAATTCCAATAACAATAACTTGGATGTATGCAATACCTTTAGCATAATAAAGACACTTCCTTGGACTATTATCAAACAAATATGACAGAGACAAACCTGGACAACTTTGGTATGTTTTAGGGGAAAATCTCAGTGGAATTGAGAGATAGAGCCCTGTAGATGTTTAGAGATAGAATTTCAGCCCTTGGGGTCTAATCAGTTTACAGGTAAGTCACAAATGATGGAGTGATTAAAATTAGGAATGCACAAAAGGCCAGAATTGGAGGAGCTCAGTGATCAAAGAACATTGTAGGACTGGAAGAGATTAAAGATCAGGAGTGGTGAGATGATACAAGGATTTGAAAGTAAGGATGCAAATTTTTAAAATTGAAGTGATGTGGATGGGGAGGACAGGGTTGTTGGCTGCGCGAGATATGGAGTGGGTTAAGATATGGGCAGTAGAGTGATATAGTATACAAAAATCTTGTGATATACAGTGATGCCATTGTCATTCCCATGAAATGAGGCTGACATCTGCCAGGCTTCATGATTTGTGTCCCCGAGATGACTCAGCAGGCTAATCCTAGAACCACAGCTCTATGCATAGTTAAACCTGGAGTAAATATTTTCTGGTGTGTACAGTTTTAGTCTCCATATTACAAAACAACATGTACATAGGTACTGGAGAGGCACAGAAATAGTGTTACAAGATTGATACCAGAGCTAATAGTTAAATATCTGAAATGCCTGCAATCTTGGATTCCATTTTTTTAGAAAAGAGAAGGCTGAGTGATCTGTAAAATAATGCAAGAGGTTACAGAAGAAATTTCAACTCGTGGATGAGTGCAAATCTAGGAGTCATCAATACAAGGTAATTATTGATAAATCAAATGAAGAATTCAGTTCTTCACCAAATAAGCGGTTGGAATATAGAATGTAGGAATATGAATAGACCATTCAGCCCATCAAGATAGTCCTGTGATTCTAGACCTTGACCGATCAACTCCTTGAAGCTACTATCCTGCAGTATCTCTGTATCTCCCAATGTTATTAGTCACCAGAAACCAAGCAATTTCTGTCTTGAACTTGATCGATGATTGAGACTTTTGGAGTAGAAAATTCCAAAGATTCACCACCCTCTGAATGAAGAAATTCCTTCCTATCTCAATCTTAAATGGGCTGCCCCTTATCTTGAACTTGAGTCCTCTGGTTCTTGAGTCATCAACTGGGGAAACATCCTTTCTATATTAGCTTCTCATGTTCTGTAAGGGTTTTCAAAGTTTCAAAAAGATCACCAATATGATTCTTTAAAATTCTCGTAATTGCAAATCCAGTTTCCTCAATCTCCCCTTTCAAAATAATCCCTCCATCCCAGGAATTAATCTGGTGAGCCACTGTTGCACACCCCCTATGCTAAGTATATCCTTCATCAGATAAGGAGACCATAACTGTACACAATATTGCAGGTGAGATCTCACCAAGGCTGTATAACAGTGCAGCGAGAGGTTTTTACTTTGTTCCTGTAATCCCCTAGAAATGAATGCCAACATAACACTAAGTTTCCTAATTGCTTGCTGTTTCTGAATGCTAACTTTTGGTGGTTATAGTCAAGGACACCAGGTCCCTTTGACACCCATACTTCCCAAACTCTCACCATTTGATAAGTATTCTGCCTTTGTGTTTTTATCTGTATTAAAGTGAATAACTTCAGAGTTTTTTTATATCATATCCCATCTGCCATGTTTTGAGTCATTTATTTAGCCTGTACAAGTTCTCTTAAAGTGTCCTTGCATCATCCTTACATTCCAATCCAGTTTGGCATAATTAGCAAATTTAATTAAAAATCACTTATGTAGATTGCAAACAATTATAAACCTAGCATTGATTATTGTGGTACCCCCACATCCTGTCATTCTGAGAATGATCTGTTTCTTCCTATTCTCTGCTTTCTATTAACAAGTTCTCCAATAATACCAGAATTTTGAACACCACCTTCCCATGACCCCCAATCCCATACTCTCTAATTTTACTTACAAAACTGCCTTATCAAAAGCCTTCCATTCATAAGGGGCCACTCGTTTAAAACAGAGATGAGGAAACATATTTTCTCTCAGAAGGTTGTGAACTTTTGAACCCCCTTTCTGAAAAGACAGTGGATGCAGAATCTTTAAATATTTTTATGACAGAGGTAGATGGCTTTTTCTTTATCAAGAGGATGAAAGAATATTGGGGATATGCAGGTGTCTAGGTGTAAGGTCAAAAATCAGATCAGTCATGTTCTTATTGAATGGTGGAGCAGGCCAAAGGATCGAGCAACTTACTATTGTTCGCATAATTGTATGTTCTGAAAATCCACATACACTACACCTACTTGTTCTCCTTTGCCTATGCTACATGTAACATCCTCAAAAATTTCCGAGAAATTTGGCAAACATGATTTCCCTTTCATTAATTCATGTTAACTTTGTCCAATTTTGCCATTTAAAAAAAACATAAACCTATCATTTCTTTTATACTAGATTATAACATTTTCCATGCAACAGATATCAAGCAAACACATCTGTAGTTCTTCACTCCTTCTTAACTAGTAAGGCTACATTTGCTATTTTCAAATCAACAGGAATCTGTAGAATTACAAAAGGTAAGCACTAATGTCTCCATTATATCTATTGCTATCTACATATCTTCAATACTCTGAGATGAAGCTCAGCAACTCTAGGAAATTTACAATACTCAATTCAGCCACTTATTCCAATACTACCTCTTTATTAATAATAATTTCTTCTAGCCTTTCAGTTACATAAGTTTCTTGGTCACCTGGTATTTCTGGCAATTTTCTTTTGTGAAGACAGACACAAAGTAGCTGTTTAGTTTCTCCACCATTTCCCTCTTCTCCACTATAAATACACTTATTCTTTCTTTTCTTTTTACATGTTAATAGAAGTTTTTACAGTCTGCCTTTACATTCTTCACTAGCGTGAATGCATAGTTTATTTTCTCTTTCATTATCAGTTTCTTATCTCTCTTTTGTTGGTTCTGAGATTTCTCTCAATCCTCAGATTTACCACTATTTCTGGTATTCTTTGGTCTAGTGCAAACTTTAACGTATTAACCACGGTTGATTCGCCTTTCCTTCTGTGTGTTTGTGTCTTAAATCAATGTATATCTGTTGTAGTCCTTGTAGTGTTTCCTTAAATACCAGCCATAGCACTTGCTAACATGCAAACCACATAGAGTAGTTGAGGATTGACAGATTTCAGAGGAACTGGATAAGTAAATAAGGGAGAAAGGGGTAGAGGTGAAGCTGAAAGGATGAAGGGAGGAAGCTGAAATAGAGCTTATAATTGACATAGAGATAGTAGGAACTGCAGATGCTGGAGAATCCGAGACAACAAGGTGCAGAGCTGGATGAACACAGCAGGCCAAGCAGCATCATAGGAGCAGAAAGGCTGACGTTTCGGGCCTAGACCCTTCATCAGAAATTGACATAGACTTGTTGAACTGAAAGACTGCATACGTACTGGTGTCTGGAGACTAAAGTAAGAAATGATCTCTAGATTTCCTATGAGCAATGTTACATGAGATCTATTCTCTCTTTGAATTTTTTTTGCTTTTAGACAAGTGAAGACATTGTCTTATTTTTTTGTTACAGATTTCAATGATTTTCAAAGCTGTTTTTACTCCTGTTGCTACATTCAGCCACAAGATGCCAGCAATGCTCCTGCATTGGTTCTTTCCACCAACTGGAACCGCAAATCAAAATGAGTGGAGGCAAACGACAAGACATAACTTCGTACGTGATTTTCAAGTTTGTTGCTGCTTTAGTATCAGTGCATAGGTTGTAGTTATTCAGCTACTAAGCACTTACAGATATAACATTTCCGTGATCAATCTTATGTGAACAGGGAAAGGCCAAACATAAATAATATCAGCTTGCAGATTTTCACAATATAATTAAGAGCAATTGTGTTCTTGACCACAATACATTTAGAATCATCTCAATTCCCACTTATCACGCCAGACCTCACAACTGTGCAATTCTGCTCACAGTGCATTGATTAGCCACTTAATATCAACATAGAGGGGCCATTTTCCTCCCATTCTCGCCTGAACAAAGGTGAATTAGTCTTTCCTATAATTCTTGAAGGTGGCAATTTTAATGGCCCCAGCATTACCTAGGGCAGACCTTCTTTGAATTTGATTTTTGGAAATAGGAAATGGATGTCAGCCTGTAAATGTAATCTTTACCTGTTTTGGAACGAGGGGGAAGGGAATGAAAGGAAGGTTACTTCTGATTGCTGTCTATAACCACAACTGCAGCTCTTTTTGTTCTCTTACTGGTTCAGGAACAACATCAAAAGGTACTTATTCTGAACTCATGTGTTATTTTTAGTACATATGCCATTGGTGTGTCTTAGCTATTACTGCTTCTACTTTCAGAATACTTGTACCAAGGACTAAGAAGGCAACATTACATATACTTTGGAATTGATATCATTTGCTTATTTCCATCAGGAAGTTATCATCAACACAGAAGTTAGTATGACTGTTTATCTGATGCTAAATTTTCTCTAAACAGTGCCAAGATTGAAGCAAGGCTCTTTGGCTTCTAGAACTGCAAACAATCCTCTTACCCAATTCCTTTTTGTGCTTCTTAGTTAGACTGCACCTAGCACTTCCAAACTACATAACCCTACCTGGCTTCACCAAAAGCCCCATTATGCAACAATCTTCATCCTACCCCGTTCTCTGTTGAAATGTTTATCCATTCCTTCAGCAACTCCAGGCTGAAGTTCTCTAGCAAACTTAATGTCAGGTGACACCAAGTTACTACCTGATGCTTATGAATATCATTTGGCTGTCTGTCACTCAAACATTGCGTAAAAAATTCTTTACAATAAATCCAGTGGTGGGTCACTTGTTATCCACTTTGCAAATCTTCCCTGTTCTTCATTAAAGTTCATGTTCTTGGTTCTTTGAATTCTATTTGGAACAAATGGTGAATCTCAACTTCAGTTTCCTGTTACTAGTCCAACTGGTTTTAACACCTCCGGCAATGGTGAATAGGTCAGAAACTCAGTCAGGCCATGAGCTTCTAACAATGTGAAATTAATTCCTCAAAATTGTGTTGATGTTATAATGTTTACATTATGCTAAACTATAAGAGACACTAATAAGGAGTCAGAGCAAAGAAGTAATCTGTCATTGGAGTTTTCATTGTCAATGGTTCACTGGTGTACAATGTAAAGCACATGAGATAACAAGGTGTAGAGCTGGATGAACACAGCAGGCCAAGCAGCATCAGAGGAGCAGGAAAGCTGACGTTTCGGGCCTAGACCCTTCTTCAGAAATGGGGGAGGGGAA
>NC_063337.1:86444937-86471661 GCF_021869965.1 Rhincodon typus | reverse complement strand
CTAGACCCTTCTTCAGAAATCCATTTCTGAAGAAGGGTCTAGGCCCGAAACGTCAGCTTTCCTGCACCTCTGATGCTGCTTGGCCTGCTGTGTTCATCTAGCTCTACACCTTGTTATCTCAGATAGTCCAGCATCTGCAGTTCCTACTTTCTCTGAATCTAAAGAACATAATGGGTAGTTTTCCGAACTTGTGCATTTTGTGACATTAATGAATAGAAATTTCAAGTCTGTGCAGTGGTAGCTTCTCACCTCTATAATTGCGCATGCTTATGCTCTTACATTGGAATAACAAATCTCAGCCATTCATAACTGAAGCGCTATTTCAGGCCATCTGATCAATTACTGTTCATCAAGATTAAAGTTGCAATGAAAAATACACAACCACATCTTTATATCTCATCAATGTGATTAACTTTATCTCTGTTTGATGCTCCACATCTACATTTACTTAGAAGATAGCAAGTCACACATTATTATTGATAAAATTGCATTAATGTGAAACTTCTGACTCCACAACCTCACCAATCAATTTGCTAATTGAATTATGATGCATGAGCCAACCGGGATCACTCAAAACAGACAGTCCGGTGCAATGCTAATGGGCTGCGACAACTTTGGAGGTGTTGACTTTAAGGTGTGCTTTTCTGGTGGATGTAAAACATATTATTTCAAAAAGAGTGGGACATTATCCCCTGTATCCTGGGCCAACATTTATCCTTTAGTCAACATCACTAAATCAAATATTTTTGTTTATAAAATTTTACTTAGCTGTTGTGTTTCCTATATTACAGCAACAGAACATTACTGTAGAGTTTATTGAGAGATCCGTTGAGACATCCTGTGGTTACGAGAATCATTATGAGAATTCACGTCTTTTGTTTTAAACCTACTAAACTGATTCACATTAATTCTGAAATCTGTCTTGCATTTGACAGGTTACAGTATCTCTTTCAGATTCTGCCTCAGCTCATCCACTGCTGAAATCCTAATCAATATCTTTGTCACCTTTGGACTTGACTGGTTCAATATTTTTCTGGCTGACCTTCCATCTTCCACCCTACATGTACTTAAACTCATCTGAAACTGCACTGTCTATATTCTAACTGGAATCAATCCTGTGCATTCTATAACCCTCTTCTAGCTGACCCACAATGGCTCTTGTCCAACACCTCATTACCAAAATTCTACTTATTATTTCCATCGCCTTCTGGGATCCCAGTTATCTCTATCTCCGTAACAAGCTTAAACCCTACAATCCTGTGAGGAATCTGTGATCTTCTAATTCTGGCATCTTTTGCATTCCTGATTTTAATTTGCCCTATTATTCATGCATTCAATTGCCTTGGGTTTAAGAACTGGAAATCTTTTAATAAATCTTGGTCCCACTCTTATGACTGTCTCTCTCCTCCCTGATGATTTTCCATGTATGGCGAACGTAGCTTAGTTGGAAGCACACGCACGTTTGTGTCAAAATGCTGTGTGATAGAATTCCATTCCAGTGACTCATTCCCAAGTATGCTAGACAGGCATTCTTGTCTGAATTTTCTGCATTTAAAACATTTCCATTCATTGGTGCCATTTCAGGATTCTGATCTTGCTTGCGAATCCTCTGGTGCAAAATTTGGAGGCATTTTTGTAATCTGTGTTCACTGTTTGATTAGTTAAAATGAATTCATAGACAAATTATGGTTGTTTATAAATTATAATTTCAACATTAATTGGAAGATACAATAGTAAATCATAGAATTCTTATAATGTGGAAGCAGGCCATTAAGCCCACCCCAGACCCACCCCTTACCCTGTAACCCTGTATTTCCTGTGGTTAATCAATCTCGCCAGCATATTTCTGGTCGCTATGGGCAATTTAGCATGGCCAATCCACCTAACCCGCACATCGTTGGACTGTGGGAGGAAACCAGAGCATCCGGGGGAAACCCATGCAGACAGGGGGATAACATACAAACTCCACACAGACAGTCACCTGAGGGAGGAATTGAACCCAGGACCCTGTGAGGCAGCAGTGCTAACCACTAAGCGACTGTGCCGTCCAAGTGACGTTAGAGGTTTGTTCAATCGTCAACACAGGATGTTAGTCCTCAAACTCGGTCGCAAAGTCCATTGAAACTCTGTGTTCCTCACACAGAATTTCATTTCCTCTCTTTCTAGGATCTAACCTAATCCTCTGCTGACAGAAGGACATCAAGAACCTGAATTCCATGGTCACAGTCTACACCACAAATGCCATACACCTGCAGAACCTCTTCTACTCTACTGACACTGACCAGGATGGCTTAATCCACCAATGCTATCTTCAAATAATGGAAATTGGCACAGAAGCTAATTTTAAGCTTCTGGATCTGGATTCTGTAGTTTTCAGTTTGCCTATACTGGCTCTGGACTCATCGACTGTTACCACGACTGAGCTTCGATAGCATTACTTTCCTTCATAGCCTCAACTAGTTTCAATCTGCCCTGGTTTGCAAATCGCAGGTTACGTTCATATTTCCTCAGAAACTGGGAGGACCATTTCCTTTCCACGTGTCCCCCTTCGCTTTCTGTTTCCAGTTAGGGTCTGCCTCAAAAAACACATGTTCAGCAACCACAGATTGCATGACACATTATGGTTTCTCAGGTGGATACAAAAATGCCATGGCATTATTTTTGAAGCAGAGTACAGGAGTTATCCCCAGTAACCTGGATAATAATTATCCCTTAAGCAAAAGATCTTATTGTCAGCACATTACTGGTTTTGGAGGATTTGTTGTATTTTCTACATGAGAACAATAACAAAATGTCACAACTGTTTAATTGCCAGGAAATTGAGATGTCCTGTGGCTGTGAAAGCTTCTATATAAATGGAAGCCTTTCCTAAACCATGTTTACAACTCAGCTTTTTGTCCTAACCTCTCCTTATATGATCTGAGTGCATTGTATAATGAGTGGGAAATCTGCCAAACTAGAATATCAATCAGAGAATGAAGAGAAACATTTTGCCCAACAAAATTTTCAAATCACACTCAAAAAAACAAAGAAACAAGTAAATATTAGATTTGAACTATCAAGAGAGAGATATGCACTACAGATGCTTGCAGCAGGATACTGCAGTAAATTATGATTAAGGAGTTAATCTTCCAAATAATGAGTTAAGTTGTTTATTGTTGCATTATTATCATCCAAGTCGTAGATTTGTAGATCAATGTTAAAACATAAACAAATTTCAGCAGTTGACTTCAGAACAGCAATGATTGGGATTCTTCTGCAACATTTCCCATTTGTTACACTTCTCCCTTATCCTCCAGTTTAATCTATTTTGTCCTATAGATAACTGGAAAATGAAAGGGCAACCAGTTATTTTGGTACTTAGTCAATGAGGGTGGCAAATGTCCCTTTTCCTAACCACTGAAACTTAAGGACTGTGAAAGAAATGGAAGAACAACAAAGGAGGAAAGAGGATGAATTAGAGTGGGATAAGATAAAGAAGTAGAAATATATAGAGGGAAGCATGAAATGAATTAAGAGAGAGAAGAGAGAAGAAGCAGAAAGGGTGACTGAGAAGAAAATATTAAAATGTAAAATTGAAAATGTTTTAACCTTTTAGGAAGCATTCTCAACCTGTAGGAATGAGATTGAATCATTTACACAATTCCATTTCTGTCCTGGAGAAATTGATTACCATTGCATTATCAATTATTACTGTTAACATGCTATTCACACTGTTGAGTTACAGCCTTCACTTTCTGCGTTGTTTTAATGTAATGCAGTTGAAATCATCCAGTAACTTATGGTGATTCACAATTCACAAACTCTTTCCCATGCTACAAGCAGCTGGATAGCTATAATAGTAATAATGAGCGTGTTAAAGTTATTCCTATTTTGTCAGCAAAGTCAGGGTCAACGTCATTTGTAGGAATTGTGAGGTCAATTTTAACTCCCACCCCTGTGGGAGCTCTGAGGTCAGGTGGAGTGGGGTTGGGGTGGGGTAAAGATGACAGATAGATACTTTGTTCAACATTCTTCTACATCCCCATGTTCCAATGTTTTTAATTGCTGCAACTCAAGCACAGAAAGAGCTCCCTGCCCTGAACGAAGTTGTACAAGCCATTGTCACCCTTGATGATATTTTTAGGAAATGCAGAATTGATTACAGAATTGCAGAATTGTTACTGTGCAGGAAGTGGCCATTTCGCGCATCATGTCTGAACCAGTTCTATTACTCAATGCCAATCTTTCCCCCATATCTCTGCACAGCATTTCTACACAAATAATCATCCAATGCCCTCTGGAATGCTTTAATTGAACCTGCTTCTGCCACATTTCCAGACAGTGCAATACATTCCATATCCTAACTACTTGTAGAATGAAAACATTTTTTTTGTTCACACATTACTCTTGTGTCGTTTGCACATCGCATTATATCTCTTCCTCTCTCTTTTCGAGCAGGAACAGCTTCTCTGTATCTACTCTAAACAGGGCATTCATGATTGATCAAATCTCCTGTCATCCTTCTTCTCTCCAAGGAGAAATCTCAACTTCTTCAATCTATCCACATAACTGAAGTTTCTCATTCATGGGACCATTCTTGTACATTGTTTCTGCACACTCTCCAATGTATTCACAGTTTTCTTATACTATAGGGACAACAACTGCAACACTGTACACATTAATTCAGCTGAGGTCTAACAAATGTCTTCTGCAAGTTTAACAACACATTCTTGTTCTTACAATCTATGCCGCTTTTAATAAAGAAAAGAACAAGTATGCTTTATTAACCATGCTCCCCACCTGTCCTGACACCTTCAATGATCATTGCACATATACACCCAGATGGGTGTACCCTACACTCTCTTTGGAATTGCACACTCAATTTTATATTGTCTTTCAAGGTTCTTCTGACCAAAGTGCATCACCTCACACATCTAATTAAAGGCAACAGTTTCTCTTTAATTGCTTTGAAAACTCACTGTAATCCAGAAGCAAGAGTAGTTCTTCCTTTGAGTACACCATGATACCTTGAGCTTATGCTGTAATTGGCTTTCCCTCATTAATACTCCTTCTGAAATGCCAATGTCAGGTGGCAAACAATGCCTATAAAATTCCATGGCAACTTTCTTGATATCCTGTGAAGTCTTTGGCCTAACGATAATATCACTGGACTCATATTTTCACAGGCTTAGGTTAATAATTTAGGGCCATGAGTTCAAATAATGGCATTTGCTGGAATTTAAATTCCACTGATAAATCTCGAATACAAAGCTAGCATCATCGATTGTGGCAATGACAGCTGTCCTCAGGTGTTGTAAAAACCTGTTCAGTTCATCAATGAATGTAACCTGCTGCTCTTATACGGTCTTGCTTACATAAGACTCCAGACACACAGCAATTGTCAATTCTTAACTGTCTCTGAAATGGCCTTACAATTATTCAGATCAAGGACAATTTGGCATGGGCCACAAATACTAGCTCTGTTTGCAATGCCTTCATCCCAGGAAAGGATTAAGAACCATAAAAAAAGACTAGGGAGACCTCCAGAAGATCTAAACATATTGTAACTTCAGGTTCAGTAGCTACATTTTCAACTGAGTAGGACCCAATTTTTTTCACGCAGAGGATGGTGCGCGTATGGAACAAGCTGCCAGAGGAAGTGGTGGAGATGGGTACAATTACAACATTTAAAAGGCATCTGGATGGATATACGAATAGGAAGGGTTTAGAGGGACACGGGCCAAACGTTACTAAGTCAGATTGGGATGTCTGGTCAGTGAGAACGAGTTGGACCGAAGGGTCTGGTTCCATGCTGTACGTGTCTGTGACTCCATGACTGTAAATGTCTGACTCTGAGTTGTATTCCTTAGTTAAACTCCGTGCCTAACACATTATGATTCATTTAACAAATATTTCAAATATATAGCTGGAGAGACTACATGGACCTACTATACAAATGAAGAAAACCCAAGTTGAAAATGATCTAGCAAAGGTACTTTAAGGTCAACCCTCTTTATGTAAGCTCTAATGCAGTCACATTAGGCCAAAGCTCATATAGTTTTCCTTTTGTTGCTTTCACATAATCAGGCTAGATGAGTTCCATAAAGGCTTCTTCACTCAGTAACTTCACTCACAAGTGAAGTAATCTGATTTGATTCATTCTCTTTGTTAGCCAGTAGGCTTGCAAATACATGGAACCTGATTATTTTTCATACATGTAGTGGCTCTACAGATTTAAAAATGCATTTACAATTATGCAATATTTTACAAGGTAATTGAAATGTCCCAAAGCATTTCACATGTTTCAGTGAGAGTTGAAGGCATGCAGACATCTCCCAGTCTGCACCAGCCATGTCTCATCAACAGCTTGAGGTGAATGACACTTAATCTTCTTATTGTGCTTTGTTGAGGAAGTATTGTTGAGAAGGATATTAGGACATTTTTCAGAATAATGTTGGTATTTTGGTTCAGCATCTTCTCTGAAGGCACTTCAGACAATGCAACGTTCTCTCTGCTCGTCAGAAGTCACACGACACCAGATTATAGTCGAATAGATTTATTTGAAATCACAAACTTTTGGAGCACAGCCTCTTTGTCAGTGTGCAGTGAGAGAGCAGGGCACACAGACACAGAGTTTACGGGCAGAGAGATCAAGGGTAGAGAGATCAAAAGATCATACAACTGGTGTGAATGCAACGTCAGATAATAAGTCTCTGCAGGTGGCCAAGAGAGTTTGATGGTGAGCAAAGTGGTTATAAAGTCAACTTCAGTGCTGTGATGTCATGACAATCAGGCAGAGCGATAGGAACATACAAAAGGTGACATTTCAGGTCAGACGCTGATTTGTAGGTGTGAGGCCTTGTTCAGAATCTGTCTCAGAGTTTTAATCTGGAATCAGGCTGGTTTTATTCCAAAAGCAGGAGTTTATAAGATGCACACTGACTGACTATGAGTACAAATTGTGTGGTTTTTTGAACAAAATCGAATGTAGCTGCAAATAAACAAACACCTTGGATGAACTGATTCACCAGATAGATTTGTGTGTGTGTGTGTGTGAAAGAGAGAAAGTGTATATGACACACACACACACACACACAAAGTGACACCTCATTCTCCAGAAACTAGTCCAAGGTTTTCTCACCTCCTGACACTTGCCTACTTTTCTCCTCTCTTTTGCCAAGCTAGACTACTTTTAATTCTCACACTGTCAGTGATGGTTACCCTAAAGATTCCTTCCACTAGCCAAAAGTAGTCAAATATTCCATCCTCATTTAAATCATCATGAACGTGGTCTCTTCAATCCTTCCTGCTGCATAGTGAATGCTAGAGGCCACCTGCCTTTTTATTCATTCATTCACAGGATGAGTGCATTGCTGGCTAGGCCAGCATTTATTGTCCATCTCTAATTGCCCAGAAGGCAGTTAAGAGTCAAACACATTATTGTGGATCTGGAACACATGGAGGCCAAACCAAATAAGGATGTCAGTTTCCTTTGTTAAATGACATTTGTGAACCAGATGGGCTTTTCCAGCAATTGACATTGGATTTATGGTCATGTTGCCTGGTTACCACCTTTGACAACAGTTATTGGCTTGGTTTAAGGAGGAAAAGAGTCAAATCTGTATCAAATAACCACTAACTTTATTACTTTAGTTAAAACAGACATACAATTCATACTGTAGGAGCAAATTACTGCAGATGCTAGGATCTTTTGTGGGTACATCGATGACTGTTTCCGTGCCACTTCATTCTCCCTTGAAAAATTTGTTTATTTTGCTTCCAATTTCCACCCCTCTATAACTTTCACATCATCTATTTCTGACACTTCACTTCCTTTCCTTGACCTCTCTGTCTCCCTTTCAGAGAATAAACTGTCCACTGCCATCCACTACAAAGCCACTGACTCCTTTAGCAACCTTCACTACATCTCGTCACACCCCATCTCCTGAAAGGATTCCATCCCATTCTTTGAATTGTTTTGCATACATCGTATCTTTTTGGGCGATGCCACCTTCCACAACAGAGCTGCTGACATGGCTTGCTTCTTCCATGACTGTGGTTTCCCATCCTCTGTGGTTGACAGGGCCCTCAACCGCACCCGACCCATCACCCGTTCTTCCGCCCTTGCCCCTTCCCATCAATCACAACAACGAGATCGGGTTCCCCTTGTCCTCACTTTTCATCCCACCAGCCATTGCATTCAAAGGATCATTCTCTGTCATTTCAGACAACTCCAGCAGAATGCCATAACCAAACACACCTGTCTGCATTTCACAGGGATCGGTCTCTCCAGGACATACTAGTTCATTCCTCAACCATCAACACCACACCCCCCCCTTCCCACGGCACCTTCCCATATAATCGAAGAAGGTGCAACACCTGCCCCTTCAGCTCCTCCCTGCTCACCATCCAAGGGCCTTTCCAGGTGAAGCAGCATTTCACCTGTACCTCCTCCAATCTTGTGTATTGTATTTGCTGCACCCAACTGCACCCTACTCCACATAGGAGAAACCAAACGCAGACTGGGTGACCACTTTGCGGAACACCTCTAGTTCGTGTGCAAGCATGACCCTGAACTTCCTGCAGCCAGTCATCTTAACACAGCGTCCTGTTCGCATGGCCAGTTGTCTGTCCTCGGCATTCTGCAGTGTTCCAGTGAATCACAGCACAAACTGGAGGAACAATGTCTCATCTTCAGACTAGGCAGTTTATAGCCTTCGGGGCTCAATATTGAGTTCAACGCCTTCAAATTGTGAACCAGTTCCTTCCCTTTCTTTTAGCTTTGCTTGTTACATTCTCTGTCCCGCTCTCTCCCCTTCCTCCACCCCAGTGGACTGTCTGTTTTTTTCCAGTCTGGGAGTTAGACACATCATTGTTCTGCCATTATCACATTCCGATCACTTAATCTAAGCTATCAACATCCTTTCTCCCCCAGCACTCCAATCCCCCAACCCCTCCCCTCATATTGCATAAATGCTGTCCCCCCACGCTTTACTTCAGCTCTGATGAAGAGTCATCTAGACTCTAAACGTTAGCTTCCTCTCTCCATGGATGCTGCCTGACCCACATTTTTTGTTTTCAGTACAATTCACAGTTTGGTTAAGAAAAGTGTAACAGCAGGCATGCAATTCATACAAGGCTAAAATCTAGGAGCACACCCACAGGCTTTCCAAGATGTTCCCTGAACAATCAACAAAAATAAAGGCTAATACCTGAGAATCGGAGGTCATGCTAGCAATGCGATCTCTCCCAGGTCTTCAGGCTTATCTCCACACTTCCAAGATTGGGGACCAACAATTTCACAGAAATTGATCTCCAGAGTTTTCACTGCTGGCACACTGAAATTCTTCATTTTTGTTCTTTTTCCTCATCTTCACAAACTGCAGTGTCTTGTCCTTGTTAGTTCTTAGCTCATCTCATAAGCCAGTGCCCTTCCACCCTAGGCTCATTCCAAAGATACTGCTGGATTACCTCTTTACTCTTCCACCAAATAAAAATTTACACCTTACATCATTCCTTCGAGCTGATCTGGTTTGAGCCAGCCCGAGCCAATGTCTGGGGCTGGCATAACTTCAGTTCACAAGCTGCTGTTTTTATGTGTGAGTAAACCCTGGCCCATAGCTATCATTAGAGTCTCAATTACAAATATTTTATTGTAATCAAATTACACAATCTACCGTGGCAGGTTTCAAATTTGGGTCCCCAGAACATCACTGAATTCTCTATATTAACAGCTCAGTGGTAATATCATTACGCTGTCACCTCTCCTAATCTGTTCTCTAAGATTCTTGTACACTGATCAGTATGTGAGGTCCAGTGAGATTAAGAAGAACATTGCAACTTGTTATGGACTATTCCCTTCTCAAAGTCTGTTTCCAAGGGAAATCAAATGGGGTGAGGTAGTGGCACCTAGCACTTGTTTCAAAGGGCTACTAATTCAGAACCCCAGGCAAATATTCTGCAATCATGTATACAAATCTCACCATAGCAGGTGATGAATTTTGAATTCAATTATAAACTAGAATTAAAAACTAGCCTAATGGCGACCATGAAATCACTGTTGATTGTTCTAAAAAGACATCTGGTTCACTAATATCCTTCAGGGAAGTAAATCTGTCATCCTTATCTGTTCTGCCCTACATGTGACTCCAAACCTACACCAATGTTGTTGACTCTTAACTGCCATCTGAAATGCCCTAGCACGACACTTAGATCAATGCCAAATAGGGATAAGTAAGCTCAGCAATGTCCATATCAAGGGAAAAAAGAAATAAAAAGTGGGTCTTCTATCCAGTTAATCAGGTTGAAAATGGTGAATTGCTGATGCAGTCAGATATCTCTTGTCCCACTCTCTGAACTGAACTGAACTCAGTGCCAATACAGATTGCATCTTAAGCAAGTGCATTTTATATTCCCATCCAAATCCCAACTTTGATTATCTCAACCTCATTTTATCTTGAAATTAAATGAGCAGTTTAATAATGACATACCGAACACCTTCTCCTGCCTTGGAGTCTAATTGACTATCCAGCATCAGCCTTGTCATTGTTTCCATGTGCAACAAGGGTGGCATGGTGGCTCAGTGGTTAGCACTGCTGCTTCACAGTACCAGGGACCCAGGTTCAATTCCACCCTTGGGTGACTGTTTGTGTGGTGTTTGCATGTTTTCCTCATGTCTGCATGGGTTCCCTCTGGGTGCTCCAGTTTCCTCCCACAGTCCAAAGATGTGCAGGCTGGGTGGATTGGCCATGCTAAATTGCCCATAGTGTTCAGGGATGTGTAGATTAGGGGGATGGGTCTGGGTGGGATGCCCTGAGGGTCAGTGTGGACTTGTTGGGCTGAAGGGCCTGTTTCCACACTGTAGGGATTCTATGATCTATGAATATTCAGCATCTTCCTCCCAGTGAAACAAAATAAGCTGTCCTTTAATTTCCAGCAACCAAGTCACACAAGTTTGCTGTTTATCAAAATTCAGGACAAGTTACAGGATTTACTTTTTTTCCTGTATTTAATCCATTTAAGAGAGACTGGCTCAAAATGAAAATCTTATAAGCTTCATATTTATAACATGTTGTTAGGAGCTAATTTTCTATTTCTTTGACCATATTGATAGTTATTTTCTAACTGACTTGTCATTGGATATCATATTTCCCCTATTACTTTTCTTTTTCCTTCTTCCTTTTTCTTCCTTACTCTTACCTGATAAAGAGACCTCTTTGGTAGGAAGGCGGCTTTGATGGGCTCTGGAGTGCCGGCAGCATCTTCAGAGGCAGTGTGACTACAGAGTCAGTGAAGCCTAGAGCAGGAATCTTGCCTCTGTGTGGAGTAGGCCCCTGGCAGCAGCATGGTGTAGACTGGGAAGCCCAGAGGCAGGACTCTGTTGCAGGTATGGCATGGGCTGGAGTAGCCCGGAGTGGGACTGTGGCAATTGAGAAGGAAATGTTGGACTTTCTTTAAGTTATCTTTTTTTTACTGTGTACTAAGTTAATGTGAACTGTGCCTATATATGGCAACAGTACACACTTTTCACTGTATTTTTTCTTGAATACTGGTGACGATAAATGATTCAATTCAATTCAATTCAACTACTGGGGATTTATATAGGTTGCAGTTCCTTTTTTTTGAATCCCATTTTAGAATAAACAAATTCCTGTTTTTTTTCAGATTTAACACTGTCTCTCATCTTCTCATTCGGGTGGGAATGCATAATACTGGGAATGTCATAAAAGCGATAAAAAAGTAGAAATTGAAAAGCTCAAGTGAGTCAGCATCTCTGACAAGAATGAGTAAGTTTGTTTTGTTCACAGATGTTTGCTGATTGGCAGCACATTTCTAATATTACCCAATTTTTTTCTGTTTCCAACTTCAACAAGTTCAACTTTCTCTCTTTGTAGGCTACAGGCTACAAATGAACTTTCATAGCCTTAATACTAGCAACCCTGTCATGGCAAATGAGCTTTAATTTAAATTTTCATTAATGTAACAATCTGGCTAATCTCATTGATGTTTTCTTGTGAAATAGCTATCTCATCTTTCCTTGTCTTTGATGATCTAAGTACCCTTTTAATGAAATATCTTCCATGCTCCCTGTCCTAATAACTTGAGGCATCTCAATTGATTTAAATATCTACCTCTGGCATGATTATGTCTCAACTTGTCGAGAATGTATAATGCACTTTCCAATTAAAAGTTTTTGGGTCCGCCTTTGTTTCTGTTTTTTACATTAGCTGGTACAATTGTTTAATTACACTGTAAAGTATACAATATTTTCTTTTCAATACAGCATTAGTTCAATTTTTGCTTGCTATCTCTCTCAATTAGGATGCATCCATCCCCATAGACACATTTAAAATCGATCACAGGGATTAATAACTTTATGTTAACAGCTAAACTGCATCATCAACAGTAACGACAGATAATGCCACATTTCACAGAACTAGAGTCTGATGAAAGAAGATTCTGGTGAGCTCATGCTGAGCCATGTGGCTGTAAATAGTATTAATAAATAATAGATATTTGTCAGTTTGTTTTGTATATTTTCAAGTCCTCACCTGTCAAAAGCATTCAAAACCCACTGCTGGTACTGATACATGGCACCAGTCATAGTATGCAATTTGCAAGCCTTTTACAAAGGATCTCAATTTTTTTCCTTTATTCATTCATGGGATGAGAGCATTGCTGGCAAGGCAGCATTTATTGCCCATCCCTAATTGCCTAGATGGCAGCTAAGAGTCAACCACATTGCTGTGGATCTGGAGTCACATGTAGGCCAGACCAAATAAGGATGGCAGTTTCCTTCCCTAATGGACATTAGCAAACCAGACTTTTTTTCAACAATCAACAATCAACAATCAATTCATGGTCATTTTAGATTCTTAATTCCAGATATTTATTGAATTCAAATTCCACCATCTGCCTTGGCAGGATTTGAACCTGGGTCCCCAGAACGTTATCTGGGTCTCTGAATTAACACTCCAACGATAATACTACTAGGCCATTGCCTTCCCCCGCTACTCCTTGATGTGGATAAACAACAAACTGCCTATGGCAGTATGAAAAATTGCCTCTGGAAGAAAATAAAAATTGCCCACGGCAATAATCAGAGCAACACATAATTAATGGTATCCCAGAATACCTGATCAGATGTGCACAGAATGTTTTACTCTTCCTGGTACACCTGGGCATCATGGGACGCCGAGATCAAATTGCAGTTTGGTGAAACAAGCAGTTCCAGTTCTATCTGGATGCATTCAGAAGCCAGATGAATATTATCTCTGTGAGCTCCTGTACACAATCAGCAGCAAAGTCAATACAATTTAAGACAACAAAAGATTGAAAAATCAATCCACCAAATATGAGGTTATTAAAACCTTTGATTCTTATTTTAATTTGTAGCACAATTCTATATTAAATTGGATGAAGTTCAGTTGTACAGCTTGGAGCGATGGGACACCATTGGTTCCCTTATTAGTGAACTGTAATAACTTCACTGATAATTGCAAATATGCGATATTGAGAGATGAGCTCATAACAGACCTCATCGTAGTGAGGGGAGGTGTTGGTTGAAGCTTTATCAGATTTTTACAGTGCAGAGAGTTGTTTACACTCTTCAAATCTGTGCAATTTGCCAGCCAGGCTGCACTTCACAAAGTAAACCGACTTCTTAGTCCAACAGGGCAGGGAGACATACGGGGAACAAATCACCAATTCCAACTTGGTCTAGATCATCAATGAGAGGGTTTCCAAAGTAACAGTTAGAAAAATGGGAATCCCACCCACCCCCTAATGACTCTTCTCCCACCTCCAGCAAACTCCATCCTCCTGGACACCCCTCCCAGCCTCCTACACTCCCTCCACCTCCTCATCTCAAACTGCCACTGTGAAATCAATTGCTTGGATCTCTCCATCTCTCTCAATTACTGCAACTTCTTTCCATTGGAACACACAGCCCTCTGCTCCTTTCGTACCAACCCCAACCTCACTATTAGATTCCCCAACAAGGGCGGGTGCATGGTGGTAGTATGGCGAAATGACCTTGGCTTTGCTGAGGCCAGACGCCAATTCTCGGACACCTCCTCCTACCCCTCGATCGCGACCACACCTCTGATTGCCAAGCCATCATCACCCAGAACATCAACAACCTCATCACTTTAGGAGATCTCATGTCCATATTCTCCAACCTGATAGTTCCCCAACACCGCACCTCTCGTTTCTATCTCCTACCCAAAACCCATAAACCCGACCACCCAGTCAACACATTGTCTCTACCTGCTCCTGCCCCACCGAGTTCATTTCCTCCTACCTCAACTCCATTCTTTTCCCCTTTGGTCCAAGAACTCCCCACCTACATTTGTGACACAACACATGCCTTCCACCTTTTCCAAAACTTTCAATTCCCTAACCCCCAACATCTCATCTTCACCATGGACATACAGTCCCTTTATATCTGTATCCCCCACATGGAGGGCCTAAAAGCCCTCTGCTTCTTCCACTCCCATAAGCCCAACCAGTGCCCCTCCACTGACACTGTCATTTGCTTGGCAGGACTGGTCCTCACTCTCAACACTTTTCCTTTGATTTCTCTCACTTCCTACAAACCAAAGGGGTGGCCATGGGCACTCTCATGGGCCTGTGCTATGCCTGACTCTATGTAGGATTTGTGGAACTGTCCCACTTCCACAACTACACTGGCTCCATCTTTCACCTCTTTCTACACTACATTGATGACTGCATTAATGCAGCCTTGTGCTATCACGAGAAGCTTGAGCAGTTCATCAACTTCACCAACACTTTCCACCCCACCTTCAAATTCACCTGGACCATTTCTGACCCCTCCCTCCCCTTCCCTGACCTCTCCATCACCATCTCCGGAAATCGACTCACCACTGACATCTATTTAAACTTACTGACTCCCATAACTACCTTGACCACACCTCCTCTCACCCACACTCCTGTAAAAATGCTATCCCATACTCTCAATTCCTCCATCTCCACCACACCTACTCCCAGGGTGAGACATCTTACTCCAGGATATCCCAGATATCCTCCTACTTTAGGGACCGGAGTTTCCTCTCCTCTGTAATTAAGGATGCCCTCATGCATTTCCTCCATTTCCTATGTTTATGCCCTCAAACAACCTCCTCCCCAAAAACAATAAGGATAGAGTGACCATAGGCCTCACAAACCACCCCATCAACCTCCGAATCCAACGAATCATCCTCCAACATTTCCGCCATCTACAATCAGACCCCACCACCAAAAAGATACTTCCTTCACCACCCTTGTCCACTTTCCACAGGGACCATTCATTCTGCAACTCCCTCATCAGTTCTACACTCCCCAACAACTTCTCCAACACTCCCGGTACCTTTCCCTGCAACCACAAGAGTTGCAACACCTGCCCCTACACCTCCCCTCTCACCTCCGTCCAAGGCCCCGAACAATCCTTCCAGATCCAGCAGAGATTCACCTGCACTTCATCCAACCTGACCTATTGTATCCGTTGGTCCAATGTGGTCTGTTCTATATCAGGGAAACCAAACACGGATTTGGGGACCGGTTCGCAGAACATCTGTGCCCTGCACGCACCAACCAACACAATCTTCTGATTGCCATCCACTTTAACTCTCCCTCGCACTCCCCTCGCAACATGTCCATTCTTGGCCTCCTCCACTGTCAGATTGAGGCCAAACGTAAACTGGAGGAACAACACCTAATATTTCGCCTTGGGAGCTTACAGCCCAATGGCTTCAATATTGACTTCACCAGCTTCAAAATCCTTCCACTCCAGCCTTATCCCATGTCCAGTCCTCCCCCACCGCCTTGCCTCCCTGACCTGAACTAACCTGTCCATCTTCCTACTCACCTATCCACTCCACCCTTCCTACTAACCAATCACAATAACCCCCTACCTGCATCCTCCTATCACCATTGTACCTACCCTTCTGCCAGCCCCACTCTCCTCCCTCTGTTTACTTCTGGGCTTCCTTCCCCCTCCCCTGTCCTGATGAAGGGTTTTGGCCCGAAACGTTGACTTTCATGCTCCTCAAATCCTGTCTGATCTTCTGTGTTTTTCCAGCTTCATATCTATTGACAGTTAGAAAACAGATAGTGTGGGAAAAGGGAATAGGGAGATCAATAATCTACATTTGTATCATGAGGGGAAAGCTCCATATTATACAAACCCAGCCAATAGTGTCATAAGAGAGGCCATGTTAAGTTCATTTTCTGCAGCAAAAGTGTTTATCTGCAAGTCAAAAATTTGAAGCCAGACCATTCCATTTTGTCACTGTTCAAGAAGGACTTGAAAGAACAAAGTTGCAGAAGAATGAGACGAACCCTTCTTAGGGGAATTAGTGGACCCACAAGCCAATTTTTGATATGCAGTATTACAACGAATCCTTGGGCAAGGTTTCTTACTTATTATGATTCCAGATTGGATTATTAAATTGCCTAATTCGGTAATGAGAAACAAATTGACTCTCCTCCTTCATTCTTCACAGTTGGTTGCAAAATGGTTCATTTCAAATGATCCCTTCCCTTGTGAATGTCTTTCTCCCAATTAAAATATTAAAATGAATTTAAGTTTTAAAAAGGACCATTTTTGCCCGGGTCACTTAAGTGAACAAAAGAGTGAGTTCACTGGTTACTTATTGTGGTGAATAATAACATAAGACATACACAGATTAGAAATAAGAGGTAAGTCCAACAAAAATAAAAGTTACACTGATCAGTTTCTGAATATTGTGAAGAATAAACAAAAGGACTATTGTGGGCATTTGTTGGAGACACAGGTTACACTGGTGTTGGTAGGTTAGCAAAATGCTTAGCTTTGTGGATCAGCTAAAAGGCCATTGTCCTGTTTCCTTTTGATTAAGTTTCGACGTGTTTTCTAGCTGTTTCAAAATGAGAGACATATTTTCTTTTTATTTGCAGTGCAGGGGTGACTAGGACTTTTCTCACAGGTGATCCTTACAGTACACACCTTCGCCTACTAGCATGCACAGACCTAGTTTGCTATTGGCTTTTATCTCCCCTTCTTGCATATTATTAAAAGGGGAAAACGGTAATGTGTCTATTCACCAAGTCTGCTCTCTTTCCACCCATTATGTTCTTAGCGTGAGACATCTCATAGGAGAACACAGTTCAGGTTGCATTGCATTTCTCCTGATGAAGTCCTTCTCTTTGAAGTCGCATTGACAGCAGAAAGGGTGAAATTCCACGTTCTTTCTTGAGGCCAGAGAAAATTCAGACTTGCCAGACAGACAGTCACTAATTGGGACTTCCTTTGTCTTCCCTCCTTTTCTTAAAAAAACATAGATGTCATAATTCAAAGTTTAATATGTCTGGAGGTGATTCAGGGTTATGATACGTATGACAGCAGATGTCATGGTAAAAGAACTGATCTCAAGTTAAAGACACAAGGAGTAGCTATTCTTTAGATTGCTCTGGCTGAAGCCAGGGTTTCTATAAACATCTGCATTTCAGCTTCAGGGTGCTAGAGTTATTGTATTAAGAGTGTGAAAGCTGATGCATGGTACACTTCATTAAGACGAGAGAGTAATCACCAATATATTGTGTATCATTCCTATTCACCTTTGTTCCTTACTCGTTAAAGATACATATAGCTTTGAACCATTTTTATTTGCCAACTGCAGAAGAAGTTGGAGTTAACTCATTGTGCCAGCTTTTCTGATTACTGTTGAAACACATTTAACAAATGGCAATCTTCTTTAAAATTACCCACTTACCTGTTGGCAAGTTGTCAAGCCAGAATTCAGAGTCTAGCCTGCCAAAATGCATCCATCAGGGAAAACTAAGGAGAAATCCATTCAGCACAGAAGCAACACTGCAGACCAACACACAGTCTTGTGTTTTATAGCACTGGCTGCCATGTTGCAGGCCTTATATTATATGAAATGTCGTAAAGGCACTTTGACATCAATTTGGAATGGGTCAGTGTGTAAAGGCAGCAGGTGAGTCGTGTGCCAGCTGGGAAAGAAAGTATAGTTCAAGTTGGGTGGGAGGTATAAGGTGACAGATGTGTTGGCAGGGAAGTTGCCAGATAGCTGAGAGGTTAGGGTGGTAGATGTGAGGTGGGTAAGGTGTCAGATGGGTGAGGGAAATGGCAGGGTATTGCGTGGGTGATGGGAATAGAGTGCCATGTGGGTGAAGAGGATATGGTGCCAGGTGTGAGGGGAGGTTTAGGGAGGTTTAGCAGTTGGGTGGATTTCAGATTGGACTGGAGAAAAGAGGGGGGATGCAGCCAACTCTCAAATCCAGGGGTATTGGGTCACATTGAGGCATGGCACTTGGTTCAAGATTGGCTCAAGTGGGTTTCCATTAGATTGGCAGGATTGCCATGATTGGGTTGTGGGCTGTAGGTGTTGGTTCATTGTTGGGTTAGTTTTGGTCCAGTGGGATAGGGGAGGCAGGATTGTTGATTCTGGGGGGTGGTTGGTTTTGGATCCATTGGGGTCAAGTCAGGTTTGGTCTGAGTGAAGGTTTATCAGGGGGTGATGTGGTTGGGGCTGGGCCAAGCAATTCAGCTGAATCAAATGGTTCAGCAATTAGAGGCAGAGGTTCAGTTTAATAGTTACCTAGGAGTTAGAATAGGATTTTAATCTTGGGTAACTATTAATAATTGAAAACCTTATAAATTTGGTGAGAAAGACTTGAGAGAGTGGTAAGTAGAAGAAAATAAAAATGAAAGTTGTTAAGAGGTAGAATGAAAGACTTGAGGGGAAGCGTAGCCTATGGGATCTGTAGTATACAGCTAAAAAGTAGGTTGCTTCATCAGTGATGTGAGGTCATTGAGAACTAAACACAAGAAAAATACTTCTAGTGAAATGCTGCTTTACCATGCTTCTGTACCTAATGCAAATAGTTAATAACTCTTCACCAGTTTGTACTAATATGATGTCCAATCCTCATCTGCTTGAAACATCTAGAACCCAGTAATGACATTTCTTCAGTTATAAGAGTTACAAATCAATCCCTCCTTTTTTTGACTGTGTCACATTAAGTTTTTCTACTATGTGAGTTAACCATTGTTAAATCTTCTAATAGGTGGCTTACCATCTCTTTCTCCAGAGCAATGAGGTTGGGCCCGGCCAGTAATGCTTATGTTCATGAAGGAATAAGATAAAGAAAAAAAGACATGGTCATACTGTGGGTTTGCATTACATATGCAATACATTGGCTAGTATATTCTTATTGCTTTACATTCTTGATGATTTAGTAAGCTAAACATTAAGGCACATGTCATTGCCTTTTATGCTTTTAAAGTTCAAAGGCCTTAATTTATTCCCTGTACCTGACCAGCCTCAATGATTTATAAGTGCAAACTCTGCTTACTTAAGTGTACCGTACAGCTGAATACACTCTTCACTTTTGTGAACTACTGGTTAACCAATGATATTGAACGTGCTCCTTGATAAATGCCTGCATGCGCTTAGTTTACGTTACAGAGACTTCTTGATATCACATTCTGTACAGTGGAGTTTTCGATCAAAACTGTCACTCTCTTTTTTTCTTTCCAAATGTAATATTCCTCATTCCAGCCTAACTCATGCAGTTAGGTTGTTTTTCCTCATCATTTTGCAACTAATTTCTCAGGTGTCGACTCTTTACATTCTAGCTTTATTTATGCCTGTTTGTTTTGTTTTTTTGTTTCAACTGTGTTGCCATGCTGTTTAAAGCTGGGAATTATTATCCATCAGTCTTGTATTAACTCTCACCAACTCGACTGCTCACAATCTCTTCAATTCTGGAGAAGCTCAGCACATCTGTGGAGAGAGAACTAGTTAACAGTGAGTTCATAAATGCTGTTGAAATAACTCCACAGGGGCTGGTATCCCATCACTAAGTCACTCTTTATTTACACGTGGAGAGTCCTTGACACTGATCCAGCACCTCAGAGTGAGCAGGATGTCTGACACTCCTGTTTTTAATCTGTCAGCCAGGGCTCCCTGATTGGAACAGATTAACAGCCCCCATCATGGAACTGATATTCTATGAGGTCTGGCTGATCTCATTATAATCAATACACTGCCAGGTTTGCTGGGTTTTTTGAGCATTCTCTGTATTCGGTTCAGGTTTCCAGCATCTGCAGTATTTTGCTTTTATCCCTTTTAATTCTGTGGATTTACTTCCAAGGGCTATGTCTTTAATGTTTGTAGTGATGTCATTTATTTCTTTTCTTGTTGCATTACCACTGTCTTTGCCCTCGCACCATGAACTCTTGTCTCATTTGATTTCTCCTGTCCTCAATCTTATTATTTTGCACAGATTTATTCTAACTCTTCTTGCTGTTGAAATATTTGTCTCCATTTACAGATTCTGATTTGTGTGGGAAGGTTAAACATAAGTAGAACAGTCTCAAAGAGATTGAATAGCGGAGCAGCTTCGAATGACACAATGGCCTGTTCCTGATCTTATTTCTTATGTTCTTTTCAATCGCTGTATCGACTTGCTGTTGCACTTTCCAGCAATTATGTTCGTACCTGAGGCTTTGAAGATCATCTACATTCTTCAACATCTTTCCATTGAATTACAGCCTTGCACAATTCAATTAGGACACAATTAAAAATCAAGGATTTAATTGAGGTGTCTTGCAACTTTGAACAACCTACTTTTCCATGGAAAGTTAAGAATTTTGCAACAAGATAGACATTAATTCAGGGCTCATCTTTGCAAGCTCAGAGTGAAGCCACAAGCAGGATATGTGTAGAGGTAATATAAATAATGTGGAGTTGTAATTTGAAAATGCAGCTTTAGGGCAAGCGATTATTATCCAGGGAGTCATGGTGAAAACATTAAAAACCAACAGAAAGGTTTAGTAATAATTCATTTTCATCTCAATCATAATGAAATTTCAGACTGAAGATTATAACCATGAATAAACAGATTGTGATAATCAAGTTGGACAAAATTCATGGATAGCACTGAGAAACCAAATACATTTATATTATGCAATTGCTTACATAAATATCAAATAATGAAACTATGCATGGTTTGTATATATTCCATCATGTGTGAAGTGAAAGTAACTTTTTTTTCCAGCTGAATGTGGATGATTCAAAAGTGTAATGGATTTCTGAAGACAAGCTGTTTGGTTCAAGGAGACCTCCAGTTTGACAGACTGTCAGTTAAGGTTCAGGAAATAGTCTATAATATAACAACTGACTGCTTCATAGGGACTGCATTTTTTTTTTGTTCAATAATTTTCTCAAAGATGCAGGCATGAGGTATTGAGGTGGAATGACAGTAAAGATCATTCAGGCTTTATCAATGTTATGGCACTGATTGGAGACTTTGTGTTTGCTGTATGTTCACCAGTTTGTTGTAAATTTATATATATTCCAATGCAGAAATGACACTAAGCATTCAATAGATTTAGTCAAAGTGCTTTAAAAATATTATCACAAAATATCTGTACCATGCTGATCCCAGTTCAGCCTTTGGTAGCATCTGTTAATTTTAGCTCTAGGAATTACTTTGCAAACTTTGCAACATTCAGAGCATCAGAGCACTGGTATTATAATTTAATAGAGCACTGATGTGCTTTTTAAAAGTGGCATGGGAAAAGGCACAGGAATGAGATTGAGGCTTAAATTATGTAATGTGTATAGCACAGAGAAAGACATTCAGCCTAACTCATCTATACTGATGTTTATGCTCCACACAAGTCTCCTCTCTTAACTATTTTAGTTAACCTGATCAATGTAGCTTTCTTTTCCTGTCTCCCTATTGCACTTAGGTTATCAATTGATCCCTGTATTAGCAAAATCCACATTTTAATCCTTCTCTAATTAAAGAAGTTTATCTTGAATTCTTTATTGTATTTCTTAGCGACTGTCTTATACTCAGGATGGTTCTTTCAAAGATCCAAATGTCCCCATCAGTTGGGATTCTGTGATTAAGTCAATGCTCAAATTGTCAAATGCTGTAGCA
The DNA here is from genome assembly GCF_021869965.1 of Rhincodon typus. Taxonomy (NCBI): domain Eukaryota; kingdom Metazoa; phylum Chordata; class Chondrichthyes; order Orectolobiformes; family Rhincodontidae; genus Rhincodon; species Rhincodon typus. The sequence goes on along the minus strand of NC_063337.1, from coordinate 86,449,725 downwards.
CAAAGTCATACTTCAACATGTCCACTTCCCGGGTATCCAGAATGATTAAGATTGGCGAGTTTCCTGAAATTAAATTTAATTGTGGAGTGACTTCTGGAAAGTAAAGGCTGTTGTATGCAGTCTTGCTTGTCAGTCAGACAGATGCAGTGAGGCCTATGGAGTTCTCAGGATGATAAACAGTCAATGACATCTGGAAGAAGCATATATAAAAATTTCTTATCTACGTTATGCCCAGAATTTTACCATCCAAAGAGGTTAAACAAAAGTGAATGTGGCTTTAAGCAATCTTTCTATCCAAGCAAGTAGTTCACTGGATCAATCATTTCGTTAAATGTATGGGCTATCATTAAGACATTTATCCATATGTGGACTATGCAGTGTGGCAACATTATCCTGTGAAGATTCTAAATACAGATAGTAGCTTTTCTTTATATTTTCTGCTGGTCTGTGAAACCCTGCATCATAACTGTCTTCTTCTGATTATTGAAGGCTATAAAAGGAGCCTACACTACTTTAGGGTTCAATTAAGGCCTTCGTGCTAACATGATCATTCACAAGTCCAAGTACCAGAACTAATCACTGTAGTCTCATTGCTCCTGATAGTGCCACGGCAAAATGTATTCCAATCATCATGCAAAGTCCCACAGTCATTTCTAATATTTTGCAAAGCAGTCTGAAACCCCTCAAAATGAGTTCATCATATACCCATGCTCAGTTAGCAGCTTTCCAAAAGTAGATCACAAGAGATTGGCATCCCCAGGTTTGCTATTGGGGAAACGTTTTTTTTTTCTTTTTTTTGCTTCTCACTCATACCCATTGCATCACCTCACAGGAGCTAAGGCCTCAAGCTTCCTAATAAATTCCCAAGACTGGATAAACTGTGTTAATACTTCAAATGCATGGAGGGAGTAAAGCAGAGTACAACTGAGTAAATTTGGAGCATGCGAATAGCTCTTAAATGAGACATGCATAGAAAAATATGTCAGAAAGTTAGTTGATGCAGCTAGATCTCGGTGTTTTAGTATATGTATCAGAAAAGGCTAGTATACAGGTACAGCAAATAATTAGGAAGTCTAATAGACTGGTATTGTTTACAAAGTAGGAAGATTATGCTTCAGTTATACAGAACACTGATGAGACTACATCTGAAGTATTGTATCCAAGATTGATCTCCTTAGTGAAGGAAGAATGGAAGTGCATTAGAAGCATTTAAGAAAACATTTACCAGACTATGGGCAGGTGACCTTTTGAGGAAAGGTTGATCAAGTTAGGCTTGGAGTTCAGAAGAGTAAGGTGCAATTTGATTGAAACATAAAAGAGCCTGAGGGGTCTTGACAGAGTTGGTATGGAAGGATGTTCCCTCTCATGAGAAAATCTAGAACTGTTTAAAAATTAAAGGTCTTTCATTTAAGTCGGAGATGAGGAGAACTTCAGAGCTCTCTTCCTCAAGAGGTGGTGAAAGCTGCTACTGCTGGTGCTGGTAGGGGAACGGTCATGAGGTCTCCCAGAAAGTGGGTAGGCACCTTGGAGGCCAGGGATAACACAGTGTGGAGCTGGAGGAACACAGCAGGCCAGGCAACATCAGAGGAGCAGGAAGTTTGACATTTCAGAAATTCTGAAAAAGGGTCCCGACCCAAAACGTCAACCTTCCTACTCCTCTGATGCTGCCTGGCCTGTTGTGTTCTTCCAGCTCCACACTGTGTCATCTCTGACTCCAGCATTGGCAGTTCTTACTATCTTGGAGGCCATGCTAGGTTAGGAGGGTGGTGGGGTTGGGGTGAGAAAGAGCGTGAGTGAGGGAAGGTGCAGCATGCAATCATGACGGAGCGAGAGCATGGGCCTTGGTGGGAGTCATTGAGCTTCTTCTTCCCTAGCTGAGCAGTCTTCCAGTCTGCTGAGACCACAACAACCTTAGACTAGACTGGCAGTGTCTGACGACATGGCCTCTTCTCTCAGTCCTGGGTAAAGGGGGGGTCTCTCCTCTATACCACTCTATGCACCAGGACTGCCTATCCTCAAAGCAATTTTTCCTGATCTGCCACACCTGGGGTGACCGTCACAAAATGTGCACGATAACTGTGGAGTGACAGTGCTTGTTTGGGAGCACAATGGCCTGTTAAAAGATGATGCAGGCACCTGTCTATTTCATATATCCAGGCAGTGGCAAGTTCTTCTGATTATGGCAAGTGGTAAAATTGAGCTAGCATTGGATAAAAGGAATACCGTAGGGATGGGGTAGATCATGAATGAGGTTAGTTCAGAATGATAACATAGGAAAACTTGCTGGGCCTCGCTGAGAGAAACCATCCATGAAACATGGCAAGAAGGACAACTATTCAAAAAAATGTAAGACAAAGCCCAATTTGTTTCATTGTTATTTTCTGTACTCTGAGGACTGACTGAATTTTGAAAGAATGAGAGATTTACCATGACCATTACTCTGAATGTTCATTTAACAATTGTAGGTTAAAATTGCTAGTTAAATTATGTCGAGCCTTGTTTCATTAGAGTGTGAATCGGTCTGATCAAACAATTAGAGAAGCAGTTTCATTGATCGATCTCCAAATTTGCGGTAATGCCATTGTTCAAGAAGTTTTTGATTTAGCCTTTGTTTTTATATTTCAATCAATGTTTTATTTTTTACAAGATATGGTATGCCAGATTTAATAATTAAACACATTTTAACAGTGATCAGGAGGTGGTCTTGTGGGATCGTGGTAGTTCTGGGTTTGGGTCTGAGGACAGGATGGCCAAGGAAGCTATAATCGCAACCAAGCAACCTGCAAATCTTCTCAACACATGCCATAGCATGTGGCAAGAGCAGGAGAGATCCCTCGTCAGCCACGTGATAGAAAAACATGTTGCAGCCTTGACCATCATTATCCATAACAACATTGCCACAGCAACTTGGCCTTCTTGGAGTGAAATGTAACACCACTCAGACAAGCATAATTCATGTTTTCAGGCACTAACTAATGTGACCAGCCCCCACAATGATGAGCAAGAATCCCTTGCAGCTTTTCAGTCTAAGTGTGGTGCCTATCTTACTGAATGACAATAAATGCCATAAATGTCTATTCATGCATATTAAAAACCAAAGTTTTGAAAAATGCTGTCCTGCCGATGCTAAATGATTCAAATTATCTACTCACCATTTTCAAAAGATTCAGTTTTGGCTGGTTACTTTGGACGTGTCTAAAGACTGATAACTGGAAAGAATAACGTTTCAGCATTATTATTCAGTATTAGTATTATGGAGAACCTGGTATTATGTATTCAGTGGTGCTATTGACTATGTGCATCAGAGAATCTAGAATTAATAATTATTATCATAATACAAAATAATTCTGATTTATGTTAGTTGTTTTTTGCTGCAGCACTTATATAGAATGCCCGATAGCTTGAAAGGCAAGTCAATTGAAGAAAATTTAACCCAAGTACGTCAATGCTAATTTGACAGACAGCTTTAAAAGTGACAAGTGAAATCAAATCACTGATGTGTGTACAAAGACAAACAAAAACAACTGCTTAAACGGTGTTGCTGACTACAGAGTGCTATACCGTGTAATATACAACATTTATACTTATCTGAAGAAGCCTGATAATAACCAACGTAAACAACATTTAGAAAGCCATGTCGTTATAGTTACTAACAAGTGGACAAGCTATTTGCAAATAAAGCAAGAAATTTAACGAAGGTGTTATGTAATTCCCCACAAATTTATTAGGATAAGTAATTATTCTCTTCTCCCTTTATGAATAGGCATGATGAAACTTGTAATTAGAGGACTGACTGGAATTTTAAAATATCCATTCCACACAATAAAGGTGTCTTGGCCACACAATATATAAATTATGTGCACAATTCATTTACTGCCAGCTACAACTCAGCTCAAATAAACTTGCATTTTCCTGTGTCAAAGCCATTCTTCAGGAAACTAGATGAAAATGTTAAATCTTTCAAATTTGATGGCAAATAAATTGCATCATGATTTAAATGTCAGCATCTTAAAGAGCTGGGCAAAAACAAATGAAGGCATGAATCATTCAGGAGACCAGTTTAAACCCAGATTGTAGAATATTAAAAACATCATTAAAGAAATATTATCACGCTGAAAACTACATTGAAAGCTCTAAATCAAAAAGGTTGCTCAATTGAAGTTAGAATCTGAAGACAAAACATATTCTATTTTGTGAAAACTAGCTTCATGTTCTAGGCAGAAAATTAATGGATTTGTTAGTGTTGATTTACTCAAACCGCTCAACAGAGAAGTGGCTTGCAGGTTAATTTGAGGTCAGCATTCCTAATGTTTCTAATGAACCTACTTCAGTGTACATGGATGATTCACATCGACATCACTGTAGTAGTACAGCAGTAAACAAGACTCATTTCCATGGAGATTTTTTTTTTAAACTCCTTTGGCTATTTTGTTTTTATTTAACCCATTAAGTTGACAATTCACTGGATATTCAGCAGAAGAATTCAACATTTCAGCAAGAAAGGTCGTGGGAATTTTTTTTTAACTAAATAGGTTAAGAGATTATATAGAGGCCACAAGGTTATATGTAGGGCATCATGGAGGAATATGGACGTTGATAGAAGAGAGGTATCAGAGGACACAGAGAACTGGGAAATGCATAGTGTACTAAAGATCAGGAGAAGGCACAGACACAAGGCCAGGGAAGGAAGCAGATATATATTGAGACAACAAGGTGCGGGGCTGGATGAACACAGCAGGCCAAGCAGCATCATAGGAGCAGAAAGGCTGATGTTTCGGGCCTAGACCC
>NC_063337.1:86387738-86434937 GCF_021869965.1 Rhincodon typus | reverse complement strand
GGTCACCGGACCCGAAACGTTAACTCTGTTTTTTCCTTCACAGATGCTGCCAGACCTGCTGAGCTTTTCCAGCAACTTTGTTTTTGTTCCTGATTTACAGCATCGACAGTCCTTTTGGTTTTTATCCCCCTCTGACGCATTGTTTCCCTACCAGGCACGCCTTCACACAAAACTGGCCAAGGATCTACAACAGAGATTGAAGCACCTATTCAACGGACCACCCCATTCCATCCACTCAACCCAAGATTTCCTTGATACCCTCAAGAACATAAAAATCAGCAACAACAAGATTATGGTATCCTTCAATGTCACTGCTTTATTCACATCAATCGACATCCCATTAACCAAAGAAACAGTGGCCACATTACTAGAGGAAGCAACAACGCAGACCAGCAGCTCCATCAGCAATGACAACATACTTAAACTACTAGACCTCTGCCTCATCGTACACTTTGTCTTTAATGATCAAATAGACAAATATATCAATGGTACACCAATAGGGTCATCCACCTCAGGACTCATTACAGAAGCAGTTATGCAAAGACAAACACACCACCCTCCCCCGCATTCAACCTAAACTGTGGATCCGGTACATAGACGATGCATTTGTCATTATTAAACGCAACAAATTAGAAGAGACCCACCCACCTCATCAACAGCGTATTTGCAGGGATAAAATTCACAAGGGAAGAAGAAAACAACAATCAACTTCCGTTTCTGGGTGTTAAATTTGAGCGTATGACCAACGGGGAGTTCCAAACCTCAGTATACAGAAAAGAAACCCATACTGATCAAATCCTCAACTTTCACAGCAACCACCCCAATGCCCACAAACAAAGTTGCATTAAGACACAATTTAAACAGGCCAGGACACACTGCAACACCCTGGAACTACACAGGAAAGAGAAAGAGCACCTATACAAAATCCTCGCTATATATGGATATCCCCATAACTTCATCCATAGATGCCTGCAAAATAGACAGTAACAGGAGGACACTGTATGCCGTAATACACTGGCCACATTGCCCTACATCAAGAACATAGTGGAACTGACAACAAGACTCCTAAAACCATTGGGAATCATGGTAGCCCACAGCCACTTTACAACAAACACTTATAAGGATTAAAGACCCCCATTCCCATAACATGCAGAACCAATGTGGTTTATCAAATACTGTACAACGACTGACACAAACATTACATCGGACAGACAGGAAGGAAACTAGCCATCAGGATACACAAACATCAGCTAGCAGCACAATGGCACAACAATATTGCTACACTCAGACAATGAAGACCATCTGTTCAACTGGCACAAGGTAACCATAGCAGCCCAAGCCAAACATGGACACGCACAGGAATTCCTAGAGGCATGGTTCTCCACTCATAATGCTATCAAAAAACACATAGAATTGGACCCCATATACAAACCTGTACAGATCAAAACCAGAAATGACACTACTCACCATAACGGACCAAAAAATACATATAAATTCCAAGCAGAGTAGAATAACACCGCTTCATCAGAAGTTCCACTGATGATGTCACCTAGCATGGTGACGAAACGTTTGAACAAGAACAAGCCAGCTCGGCGAGCAAGTCAACAACCTCACTGAATTGCACAATTTCTTCTGATGGTCACACAGGCTACATTCTTCTTCCACAATGCTCTCAGCCATTGAGTTCATAGTCTCTGACAATTGCCTTGTGTTGTCACAGGAATCCATCACTAGGCTATGTTGTTAAACTTGAAGGGATTCAGGAAAGATTAACAAGAATGTTGCCAGGGTTGGAGGGTTAGAGCTATACGGAGAGGCTGAATAGGATGGGGTTATTTTCCCTGGAACATTGGAGACTGAGGGGTGACCTTATACAGGTTTATAAAATCAAGAGGGGCATGGATAGTCAAGATCCCCAGGGTAGGGGAGTCCAAAACTAGAGATCATAGGTTTAAGGTGAGAGGGGAAAGATTTAAAAGGGACCTAAGTGGCAACTTTTTCCTTGCAGAGGGTGGTGTGTGTATGGAATGAGCCGTCAGAGTAAGTGGTGGAGGCTGGTACAATTACAACATTTAAAGGGCATCTGGATGGGTACATGAATAGGAAACATTTAGAGGAACATGGGCCAAATGCTGGCAAACAGAACCAGATTAATTTAGAATATCTGGTAGGCATGGAAGAGTTGGACCGAAGGGTCTGTTTCCATGCTCTACATCTCTACGGCTCTATGAATCTATATGATTTTGAGTAAGCGGGTTTTTTTTCATGTAAAAAGTGAGACATGTATGGGACACAAGCAACTTTCAGAATTAAAAAGTTGTTGAGGTGCAAATGGAGGCTATTTTGCCCATTCTGTCTAAACCATCTCTCTCAGTATTTTAACTTCGTTCCCTGCCTTTTCTTCCATCAAGTTGCACAATTTTCCAATTTAAATCATCATCTAATACTCTCTTGAATACTTCAACTTAATTTGCCTCCAACATGAAATAATGATTGAATTATCTTGTTGGATGTGTTGACTTAATTACAAACATTCATCCGGACACAGAGAAAAATCTATGGGGTCTTTTACATCCACCTGGAAGGCTGGACAAACATCTCCATTATATTACGAACGCAAACTATTGATGGAAAACACCATTGCGTTCAGATAGATAGTGTGAGGCATTTTAGATTGTGTTAGTTATGCTGCATTAATATCTGACTGAAATGCCTCATTACTTAATGTCACTGAAGTTATTTCATGTTCAATTTTGCCTTGAAGTAATTACCTTGCCATCATACGAAGTTACAATGCATATTTAGAGTGGATAGTTATTTTTACACTTAAGCGCACCTTTCTCTAGTACTTGACTCTCATTGAACCAAAATTCTGATGTAGAATTTTTTTTCTATAATAAATTAACTTTTATGTTTACCACAATGGATAATTTAAAAATTGATGGTGACAATTATTTTTGAAACATTGCAGCACACTGGCATTAAACTCTATAAACATATTATTTTTGTTTAACAAAAAAATTAAAACATTAATTTCTGCTGGGATGGAATTAGAATTATAAAGCCGATCATTAATGAGAAAGTTGATTGCCTGGTCAACTTAGCCTGCACTTAAGATAAAGCTGAAACAGTTATAAGTGGCAGATTTTGCTACACTAGGCTCATACAAGTTCTGATTGGCATATATTGCCTTACACCTTGTATGTATCGATCACAGTTATTTTTAAACATATATCTACCAATAGAAGACTCAAATTTAAGATTAGAATTCTAAATTTTAAAATAATAATTTAGATTGATTCAGATTCCATTTGATCATGCTAACTGATAGACATGGATTTAATAAATTTCAGATTAGTTATTTTTCTTATTTTGATTCAGGGGTTCTTTTGACAAAGCAAACTTGAAGGACTGCTTTCATTTCTACTTTCTTATGCTCTTAAGAGAAAAGACAGCAAAAATTCCCAAGTTAATAGAAAATTAAGACCTTCCATATGATTGATATAACATCCTGCAGAATTAATTTCTTGCCCTATTTTTGGCAGAAGCCAATATGTAAATATTGGGTAAGGTTAAGGTTTGCGCCTGTATGAGTGCCTGTTTCCTGAGCTTTAAATTGGACATCCTTCTTTGGTGTACGAATGAAGTATCAGCCCTGGTACAAATATCCACATTCGGAGGCTAAAGCTAAAGTAAAGATTGCTTAACCATGGAACATCATCTTCTGAGTTTCGAGTGAGGGCCATGCAACTATTGATGATATATAAACAGCTTAAAATGGGGATTTTTAAATAAGACTTTGAAGCATTTAAGTAGAAGATTCTCAGAGACATAGGAAGAAAATCTGACTGAAAGAACTTAACTATATTGAATTAACAAATTTAAATATTAATGCTCACACCAGTACTAAATATCTACCTTAACCTATGGTTTATTTTTCATAAACCTCATCATTTTGAATATTTGGAGAGGATACAATAGAGAATACAAATTGAACACAAATTCAAGGGAGACCAACATTTAACATCCATGACAAGAGGGTGCTGATCAGTCGGCAGGTGGATTTGGAGGAGGCATTTCAATGGTGAATGCGCTCATTAATGGTGATGACAGTTAACGATTAGGCTTTGTTTAATTTTCAAACCCAAGTAGATTAATTCTGATTGGTCTGGGAACTACCTGTGAAATAAACTAACAAGGAAATACATTGACAACCCATTTAGGATTGTTAGTCAGGCTCACAATGGAGTGCACTTGTTTATCTTTGTAGGTGTATATGTGTATATACATATAATATATATATTAATATACAAGGCCCTGTCTTTACAGATAGAAACATGCACTGTGTCTATTTCATTTCACCAAAATAGTTGACAGCCATTTCATGGTTCATTTCTAAGGACAATGCCTTAATCAGAGTCAACTTGACGCATTAAAAATTTATAAAAAGCTTGGTGTTTAATTATCTATTCAGGATTAATAGGTGCATTCTCCATTGCAATACTCTCTCAATCAGAGACTACTTGCTAAGGGGGAGGGAGAGACTAGCTCACAACAGCATCAACAGACACACACTATGCTGGTGTGGAAAAGTTTGCGATTGAACTGAGGTTCCTCACAGCGTAAGATGTGGGGAAATGTTTGAGCTCCCTCTGCAATGTGGAAATGGTTTATCTATGGACAGTATTCCTCACATGCCAATCAATTAGCATGCAATATAAATGTTGGCCTTCCCTGTGAATTTATCCTTGCAAAATATCTTAAATGTAAGACAATATACTTTTTTTCTAAAAGTCACCTCTGGTCCACAACCTTGCTCTACAATGCAGGCTTTTTTTCCTTTCTGATAGATATTAGCCTAAAGATTTGGTGTGAGGACCACATTGTCAGAAATACTCAGCTCTGATGAAGAGTCATCGAGACTTGAAATATTCGCTTGCTCTCTCTCCACAGATGCTGCCTGACCTGCTGTGATTCCCAGCATTTTTTTGTTTTCAGTCTTGTCAAAAATACCATCTTTCAGGTGAGAAGTTAAACTGAGGCCCTATTTAGCTTCTCAATTAGATGCAAAAGCCCCATTATACCATTCAAAAAAGCAGGAGACATTTTCTTGGTGGCTTGATGGCACTTATCCTTCTATTAAAAACCTCCACAGGGGAAAAGAAATTCTGTATGGCTACCTATAGGATTTTGCTGAGGCAAATTGATTGCTGTGTTTCCTACAGTACAACAGTCACCACACTTAAAATATAAAGCTCTGTGGGATGACCCGAGGATGTGAAAGATGCGACATGATTTTGAACTTTTTTATTTTATTAATACGATGCAACTGCTCGCCTGAACATTTCTCCATTCTTCATCATGCAAACAAGACATGGATTATAAATAACAACACATCAAACTGAGTCAATAAAATTATGAAAGTCATCTGGAAATATTACAAATACGTCATTCTGGAGAGCCAAAGGGAATTCCAAACTCTTTTATTTGTAGAAAGCCCACTGAATTAAACACAACTTAGCCACTTAGCTGGACAACAACAAATTTTCCATGGGATCAAGGACCTCAAGATTGAAGTCTCATCCATCAGAATCAGAGGTTAGTGGCACCATTGGGATGTGGCTGCAATAACATTGGGATGCAATAACAGCCACCAATGGCTTTGTACCATCACTGAATTCCTGGCCAGAAGTGTGTGTTGAAAGAGGGCTGTCATGGATTAGGGTGGGGCGGACGGGAGTCAGCAGCAAACAACAGGGGATTGGATCTCCTACGGCTAGCCACTCCTGAAGATGGGTTCCTTTATCAGACACTGAATGCTTCTCGGGGAACCCACTGGGAGCTTGCAAGCAATCCCGTACAGGAGATAGAAAGAAGCTTTTAGGTAAGCATCTACCCAATTAAGAGGTTCAATTGGCAGCAGGGAGGGAACATAGTCCACCATGGGCTTAATCAGGGTGAATGCAGCTGGGCTCCCAACCATTTTAATGCCCCGAATAGCAAAATCACTGTGGGGGAAGAGTATTAAATTAAACCCTTCATTTAAAATAAAACATAGATCTTATAGCAGAAAAGAAGATCTTCGTGTCCAGAAGACCTATGTCTGTTTTTATTCTGCATGCAAGATTACCTGTAGTTTACTTCCTCTCACATTATCAATGTATCTTTCTATCCGTTTCTCTCTCCTGTTCTTTCCCTTCCAAAACATTTACATCATTTGCTGTAACCACACCATGTCATAGTAAGATTCACATTCTCATCAACTTCTGAGTGAAGATTTCCATCTCAACATCTTCAGTAATCTATTAGTTAATCTTCCAAAAGCTTATCAGAGCAAAGAGATCAAAACATACAAACAACTGAAAATAATGTGTCAAGAAAAAAGAAAGCAAACAAAAGTTAGTCTTTCAAACAAAATAAAGAGGGCAGGCGGTGGTGACTAGTAATGCAGAAGTCCCAGCTAATGCTCTAGGGAAATTGGTTCATGTCGCACCATGACAGCTGGTGGAATTTATATTCAATTAATAAATGTGGAATTAAAAACTTGGAGCCATCTGCTTCACTCATGTCCTTTAGAGAAGGAAAGCTGTCTGTTGTAACTGACTGACATAGTAAAATCATACCTTAGAAACAATGTCTTCGACACCACCATCACCATTCCTGAATCTGTCCTCACTGAAGCTGGTGGCGCAGTGGATACATTCAGAAAGGAATTGTTCTGAGAGTTTTCAACATAGGCTGCAGAATGCACGATGTCTCATGGCATCAGGTCAAACATGAGCAAGGAAATCTCCTACTGATTAGCACCCACCCTCATCTATCCTCAGCTGATTTTTTTTCATGTTGAACACTAATTAAGAGAAATAATGCAAAGCAAAGTATGGCAAGGGCAAAAATTGTACTCTGGGTGGGGGACTTCAATGTACAACATCAAGAGTTACTCACTGGTACCGCCAATGACTAGGATAGCTGAGTCCTAAAAGACGTGGCTGCTAGACTGGGTCCATGGCAGGTCGTGAGGCAACTAACACGAGAAAATAAATTATTTCACCTTGTTCTTAGCAATCTATCTATAGTAGATGCATCCATCTATTATAGTATCAGTGAGAGCAACAGTCCTTCTGGATCCAAAGGAGTACCCACATAAGTCCTGAACCTCAATGATGAGTGAACTTTGTACATCAGTGCAAAATCTGGGGGAAAACTCTCCACTAGTTGGAATCATACTTAGCACAAAGGAAAATGGTTATTATTGCAGGTCAATCTTCTCAGTCCAGGACATCTCTGCAGGAGTTCCTCAGTGTAGTGTCCTAGGCCCAAGGCAAAGCAGCCCACTTGATTGGCACCGTATTCACTATCTTCAACATTCACTTGATCTTTGCACCAATTGTCCAGAGTGGCAGCAGTGTACACCATCTATGTGATGCACTGACTCGCCATAAAAATACTCTGCTTCAATCTTGGTGATTGTTTTAAATCCCGTAGGCTTTCCAGTGAACAGGTGGGTAATCTTTGATAATTGAGATTCCATTTGAAAGAAGTGTAGAACCATGTTATTATCCTGAGTTGCAGATGTAGACTTCTTTAAAGTGACTTCAACTAATTCATTTTTTGGAAGTAAGTTCCAAAACAACAACTCCATTTCCTAGAAGCACAAGGGCAGGAGATGCATCTCTGGGGATCTGTAGCCTGTGGTACAGGATCTCAAGTACCTAACCACCCTAACCTTAACCATCTGCTAGTTCCCCTCCACACCTCTCATCATCCTGGCTTGAAATTATATCAACATTCCTTCAACATTGCTGGATCAAAACTCTGGAATGCCTTCCCTAACAGTATTGCCTCCACTCCAAGGACTCCAACAGCGCAAGAACGTATACTCACCACCACTTTCTGACCAGTAATTTGGGATGAGCAATAAATGCCGGCCTGGCCTGTAACACTCACATCCCATGCATGAATATCTTTTAAAAATGAATTAGTCAAAGTCACTTTAAAGAAGTCTACATCAGCAAATCAAGATAGTAACATGATTCTACACTTGTTTCGAATGGAACCTAATTTATCAAGGATTGCCCACCTGTTCCCTGGAAAGCCTACATTATTTGAAACAATCACCAAGATTTAGGCAGAAATGTCTAACAAAGAATGTGAAGATATCTATCAGGATCTCTCACAATACAAACTTTCATTGTACCCTGAAGTATAAAAATGCATGTATATGAAGAACCCTTTGACAGCCAATATTTCAAGCTAAAATTAAAGAAGGACTCAGCTTTGAAATTCCAGAAACTGGACTTTTATGCCTGAGGTGGTTAGGGTAAAGAAAGTGTTAAACCTGTTTTACAGGAAACTAGGAAAACAATAGTTGGTTATTTAAACCTGACTTTGGCTTTGGCAAAAGCAGAATGTTGAGCATCGAAGTGTCTGGTTCTTCTATGATTTAGCAGATATAGGTGCAAAATGCTTTAACTCACAGTACTATATGGTGTTAAGTAACATGATGTCAAGAGAGCAATGGATTATTATGTGTGAAATATGTACGTGATACTAAGCACGAATATTTGTTCCAACTTACCCTCTAAATTACCCGTGGTAACTTGTATCTTTAGATCATTGGCTGTTGAAGCACCAAGCGTCAGTGTCCACAGCAAAAGTTGAATAAACCTGTTTCATTATTTCTTCTGAACTCTTTAGCAGAAATTTTCCAAAACATGGTTGCACACTGTAGGGAAGTCTGTCAAGGAGATCAACAGACAAAGGGGTGAGACTCCTAACAACAGGCATTGTGTCACTAACCCTAAGTGTAGTCCTTGTCATATTTGTCTAGCAATGGTACTTAAAATCTGGTACCACAGGCGACAGATCCCCAGAGTTAGGTACAGATCCATGTAATTTTGCAGCCATTCTGTGCCAGAAGGGGACAATACCTGTGGCAGTGAGGGCCATTTGTTAACCTCATTGTTTGACACTACTTTTTTCTAGGTTGGGTCACTATGTCAACACTGCAACTGAATAGCAAAAAGGTGATAAAGTGACTACCTGATATTGCTACCAACCTGCATTTACTAAGGTAGAGGAGGAGCTTTTACAATGTGTTTATGGTCATTCTTTGTATCGCTTGAGTCAGTAAGTAAGCATACTAAATTGAATAGGTGCCAAAAGCAAGAGGTGATATATTAACTTTACATATGAAACCCTTTGAGTGTGCCAATGGTGTCAGTTATATCAACTTCACTCATTTAACAGCAGTGGAGATTCACTCTAGGACTTGAACACATATTCTGGACTGACATCTTAGTGTAATATTGAGAACATAAACATGTCAGAGGTGTTGACCTCTGCCTAAAAATATAAAGACATTATCTGCAAATTTACATGGATATTGTTTACATTGCTTATTATAAATACTTACCTTCCACAGCTTTTCCTTTTGAAGAACCTTCCAAACATCACAATGTGTGATGTCATTTTAGTTTCTTATTTAACAGAAGATGAACAGTCAGATAAGATCCACAAATATTTATGCTAGATATATTAATCATTTTGATGAACACAACGATTGCATTCTCCAGCAGTAAAGCAGATTTTCAAAATTAACTTTTCTTTATACACCGTTATTATTCTTGACACAGTTCTTTCCAAGTGAACAAGTTTTCTATTCCAATCTAACTTCACTGATTCTAGCTGATTCAACTCAGCCTCAACGCCACTCATCACATATTTTAAATGAGGTTTAGCTTAATTTAAAGCCCTCATCAGTTTTCCCATAATCCTGAAACTGGATAACTGCCATGTAGAATCATTTGTAACTAACAGTCATTCACGTAAATGAGCAAATCACAAAATATCTATTTGTTTGAACATGGTTGGGCCACTCTTGATCCCCATTCCACTCTCTTAGGAGATAATGATTCGCACTTTGTAACATTAATATCACTATAATTCTGACTGCAACTGGCTTTTAAACGCATTATTCCCAGATGAAACTAGTCAAGAATTATTTGTTTGTGTCACACTGAGATCTTGCCAAATGTGTATATTTACTCCTATCTGCCTGATTAATAATCATTGCACTTTGTGATTAATTAATTGGATGTAGAACAATTTGGGACACCCCGAGTATGGACTAGATTCAATATAAATAAAAATGATTATCATTGTGTAAATTTTAGCGTGAATGTTTATTCTGTTAATGTATTAATTTACATGAGGAAGAAAACAAGCAGAATTTTTTTTTCATCCCTTCATGTGATGTTGGTATTGCTGGCTGGGCCATTCATATTTGCCCTCAATGCGGTGCTGGTGAGCTGCTTATCGACCTACTGTAGCCCATTTTTGTGTAGGTACAATTGACTTGCACTTACTGAACAATCCAGAAGATTTTTTTCAGTAACTTAATGGGACTCAAAATTCTTTTTACAAAAAATGTCCAGTTTTTCAGCCATTGCAGTTTTACCAATGGTTGGATTTGAAGTACTGTACCTCTATTAATATAGACATTGGACCAGAAAAATAAAACATTTCAGTTCATCTGTCCAACCTCCTTATCTCCTAAAGGTAAACTCTGCAGGATTGCCTCTGGATAGTGTCCTAAGTCGAACCAACCTCAGTTGCTGCATCAATGACCTCCCATCCATCCTCCTAGGTCAGAAGTGGGATGTTTGCTGATGATTGCGCAAGGTTTAACACCATTCTAGACTCCACAGGTACTGAAACAATCCATGTATATAGTCAGCAAGACCGAGATAATTTCCAACATTGAGCTGACAAGTGACAAGCTATGCAAATACCATGCAATGATCATCTCCAACAAGACACAATTTAACTAACACCCCTTGACATTCAACAACATTACCATCACTGAATCTATCATTATCAACTACTTGAAGGTTACCATTCAGAAACTGAGCTGGTATACCCCCATAAATACTTTGACTACAAGAACAGGTTAGAGGCTAAGCCACTTCCCCCAGTCCCCCATCGAGGAAGAATAAATCATAGTGTGGAGGAATACTCTACATTTAGCTGGATACGTGCAACTCCAACAACACACAAGGAGTAGATATTATCAGCAGATATTCACTCCCTCCATCACTGACATTCGGTAGCAACACTGTATACAATGCAGATACACTGTGTAGAATACAAAGATACACTGCAAAAATACATCAAGGATCCTTAGAAAGCAGTTTCCAAACCCACTACCACTACCACCTAGAAGGACAAGGACAGCAAATTTAAGGGAGCACCACCTGGAGGTGTCATTTGCCGCTCACCGTTCTGACTTGGAAATATATTGCTGTTCCTTTTGTCGCTGGGTTAAAAACCTGAAACTTAGCTCCTAATGGCATTGTGAATGCACTGAAACCAAATGGAATGCTGCGGTTCAAGAAAGCAGCTAACCACTGCCTTCTTGAGGGCAAATATAAAGGGGCAATAAATGCTGGCCAGCCACCGACATTCACATCCAATGAATGAATTAAAAAACAATGCAATAAGCATTAAAGATGAGGAAACAACTGGTCAGTTGAGAAGAGGTAAGTACTTACATTTCACCAGTATAAAATAAAAAAGGAACAATCAAAACTTCAGTGTTTTGAGCAGCACAAAACTATATAGAATTTGGAATTACATTTTCTCCATTTGTTTCAGCTGTCTAAAGCTGAACTGAATGAAATAAATTCTAATGGAAGAAGAAAGAACCTGCATTTAACATGACCAGTCCCCGCCATGGTTCATAAAGGGAACCACAGGCCTCCTTAGCTTCAGGTTTCCATACCACCCTCTCAGTCTCTTGTTTTTCTAACTTGCTGGAACAGTTTTCGCTGGTTGCTGCCACATGATTGCTCAGTCTTGCTCAATATCATACACATCAGCTCTGCTTCCTTCCCAGGTGTCACCACCAGGAACTTGAAACAAGGCGTGGAAGTTAAAATTGTCCAGTTCCCACACATAGATCAACACACAATTGTGCTCCACAAGCTGGACTTCAACCACAGGTTAAATTTGGGGCTTTTATTTTCTATCATATATTCATTTCAGTTTGGAGCATGGATCTATTTCCCAATAGGAAATGAGACAAAGAATGGCAGATGCTGGAAATGTGAAATAAAAACAGAAATTGCTGGAAAAACTCAGCAACATCTGTGCAGTGAAAACAGAGTTAATGTATTGTGTCCAGTGACCCTTCTTTGGAACTAATGGGATATGTCAAGTTGACTAGCGTAGATGTGTTTAAGTAAAGCTGAATGAGTGGATGGAGGAAATAGGATTAGAAGGTTATGCTGAGGGGGTTCAACGAAATGGACTAGGTGGACGCTTGAGAGGTGTAAATATCAGCACAGACCAGTTGGACTAAACAGTTTGTTTCTTTGCTGTAACTTCTACGTAACTTGACATTTCTGAGAATTGGGCTTCTCAATATTTGCATGCTTAGTTCTACTATTTTGCACTGATTAGTTTAAAGCAGTGTTTGTCTATTCTAATGGATAAAACGTTAAATCCAGTTGATGGTCAGCAAAATGTTCATGATTGTCTGTGAATGCTGTGAAATGAGCAGATATGACCCAACAAAAGTGTTTCTTCTTTATTCAAGAACAAGAAAATGTTTTGTTTCTTTTCCTAATTGCTATTGATTTTTGAACAATAAAACATGTTAAATAATTTAATTTCTCACCTCAGTAATGCCATAACTGTAACACCCACTACTGAGTGGAAAAGGGGTTTTGTCATTTCTATTATGAATTCACAAAATAGGGCAGTAATATCAGTGACCATGGCAGCTTTCAAGCTGTTATATTTTGTGTTCCTGACTTATTTGAGATTGCTGAACCACTGGAAGTGACTTATTGGTGTGGAATTTCCACTGTGACATAATTGGCAAAATGCAGTAGAATGATTCAGACACTCCACCTGTTTTGCAATTATGAGGTTACCCAAACTTGAACATAAACCTTCCCATTAAATAGAATTAAAATGATGATGAGTGACCTGATGCTCATGCGAAGCATAAATGCCAGCACAGAGGAACTGATCAGTTTCTGTTCAGCAGATATTTTTCGATAGCAACCTGATCAGAGATGTTATCATGCACCTCTAGAAGCAGGTGGAATTTGAATCTAGGTCTCCTGGTTCAGGAGTCGGAATACTACCAGAGCACTGCCTTGTTTGTATGCTGTATTCTGGATGTAATGAATCAACTCCATCAAGCAGAGTAATTGAACATAATTAATTCACAACTGGAACCGAATTCTCAAGCATGGCAAAGAAAGGGATTGTGAGGAAATGAACCATTTATCAACTTTTTTTAAGAAGGGCAGATCAATTAACTGCTTTTAATGGCTTTGGTCTTACTCTTTAATTGGTTTCAATTGTCTGCTAATCACTTCTGTCTTCAATTAACTAATTACTGCAACAGCACACTAGGCCTCTGCGGTTTGAATTGAGTCTTCTGTTGCCATTGCAGATCAATTTAATACAATTTAAAGTAGTCATGGCACCTACAGGAGGGAAGATACTTGGATCAATTGACCACTGGTCACAGCAGATTAATGTGATTAACATCTTTCATTCCTTTACTTTTCCCATGCTGGAAATCAGAAACAAAAACAAGAATACTGGAGATATTCAGCAGGTCAGACAGTGTCTGCAGAGAAAGAAACAGTGTTAACAGACAAAATTTTCCCGGGTATTGGAGATTGGGCATATGACTGAAGATGCTGTCAGGAGCATGTGAAGTCCTGATCTGTTGACCCATTTAGGAATCACCTGGGAAGTTGTAACTTGCAGCAAGTTCACTGTTAACTTTAGGCAGTTCCATGCTACTCGTCTGGGTTGATTAACTCCTAGTTTAACAACTAGGTAACTCCAAAACTGACCCCGAATCATCCTCTAATCCTCAACGGCCTATTGACCCAACAACTACATGGCCCAATCAGACTACCCAAAATGACCTGATTACCCCCAACCCAGCTAGATTATACCCGACACAACCCAAATACCCTATGGCCATTGGTTACCTCCCACAACCAGACGTGACTAACCACCCTCATTCTGACTACACGTCCGAAATACCAGACTACTCAAACAACTCTCAACCATCCCACCACCTTTCCAATTACATGACTATCCTTTTGACCTGATCTCAACCTCAACCACGTACCCAACCCACTCATACACCTGACGATGCACTCCTCCTTTCATCTGCCCTTTCACTCTTATTCAAAATCTGAATCATTTGCAGCAAAATGCCATACAAAGTCGACACATCCTGTCTTACCCTGGCTCTACTCCACTCTGATAGAGCTTCCCAAACGATGCTATGTTATGAATTTCTGGGAAAGCTGGGATTGATAGAACCCAGCAGAAATATACAGCAACATTAAGGAGGGGAACTTTTAACAGTAGCAATTCCTTATTATTTCTGTCATTTGAAGATTTAGGCTAACATTTCAGATTGAAGGCCCCTCATTAGAACAGGTTCTGCTCATTTGTCATTCATGTCTGTTGTGTTATCATAGACCTTCCCTTTTACTCTTTCCTGTTTCCTCCCCCAAAACCTCAACCATTCTATTTTCATTTCAGATTTCCAGCACCTGCAGTATTGGTCCAGGTGACTAACAAGAGATTCACGTGAACTCTAGTGTCTGTGCACTATGTATTTGGATACAGATGTGGTCAGATTGCTTGGCAGGGATTGGTTCAGATGAATGGACTTCAGAACCAGCATAAAAGATTGTCTACCACAAAGCGGATATTGGTGAGGCTCAATTTGGCTTAAAACTCTGTGATATTTAATGCTACTTTATTCAGTTTTCCCAATGGATTTAGTTAATATCTGGCCAAATGCCATGCAGAAACTCCATGTCTTTATATCCTATGAAATAATTGCATAGATTTTACCGTTTAAAATCAACACAAAATTTGGTGAACCCTGAAAACAAGCATAAAGTGACAATAAAACAGTCGGGCAGTAAAAGCAGAGAAACAGCCAGTTTACTTGAATAGTTCATGCCAAATTTCACAGACTGCTCATACCATTTCTTAAAAATGACAATGCTGAAACATTTCCAAGACTTTGCCAGGCACACAAAAATGCTAGTACAGAGCATTCGATAAATGTGGTGCAGCTATGAACTTGCATGTTTCCTTTATTCTTCTCCTGATTTAGTGCAACATTTTACAACTGTACACATCATTCCTTAAATCAAGCTTGACACTTAATGGCTTAATGTGCATTTTTTTTTTGGTCTTCTGATACAGTAACATTAGCCTGTTATTTGCAACATATCTGTACAATGATTTTTCAAAGTTTATATATACACGTCAGTTTTGTCCCATACATGAACTCAATGCAGCTGAAACAGTGTAGAAATGAGCTCACAAGTTCACAATGCACAGATGAGTTTACACAATCACAGCTTCACATTATTCAAAAGAAATCTCGACATTGAGGAACCCATCATTGTAAATGCAATTCATTTTTGTAAATAGTGCGGTCATAGGCCCATTCATTGTTCTCAAAAATGCATGGAATTGACAAATAAGTGCAGAAGTAAAGTAAATTTTAAGTGTAGGAATAGTAATTATAGCTTGAATTGTTATTCTTGAAGGTAAGTGCACTGGGTAATCCATACAGCCAAAAACAGGTGGCAGGTTCAATCCCTATCTGATGGTGAGTTAGCTGTTTTCAGTTAGAGTGAATGAGTCTGAAAATTGGTAATAGAAAACCCAACTTAGGAATGAGAAAAGCAAAACACAGCTTCATATTCAGGGTCTCCTGGAAACTGTGCCTGTGTGCAAATCACGTATAAAGAATTTTGATAGAGTGAAGAAACAATGGTTCCAGTGGTTGGAGGTTCAGTAACCAGAGGATGCACATTTAAGATAATTATCTAAAGAGGCAGATGGGAAATGAAATTTCTTTTAACGCAGTGAGTTAGGATGTTCTGTAATCCAGTTGCTACAAAGGCAGTGGAAGCAAATTTATAAAGAGAATTTGGTAAATACTTGAACAGGGAAAAAAGAATGGCAGTGTTCCTTGAAAATAACAGAATAATGGCTTTAATTGGATAACTATTTTCAAGGGATGGCATAGCTAGGATAGGTTGAATGTTTCTTTTTCCCTGTATAATTTAATGGTTCTGTGAAGAGCCAATACTTAAAGATGGTACAGAATTTCCAGTGCTGCTCACTATCCAGGGAGTCATGCTAGAAACTGTGCATGCACGGATACCTGTTAAGAACAGCATCAGGTTACTTGTGATGCCTTCCAATACCATATAGTCTGTTGATACCCACTACTCAAGAGGGACTAATTAAAAGGTGTGTTGTGGTGTTGTTGACATGCATAACAATGCAATATCTCAAGGGAATCTATACCTTGAGGATAGAAGGGAGGGAGTAAAGCAAAATATTGAGAAAATAAGTATTTATATGCTATATTGGAATCAGGATTTTAAATACTGAATGACTGACTCTACTTGTTATTCCTCTTGCTTTGGATAGAAATTTGAGAAATCAAGTTCAAATAAATGTATTTAAGTCAGAAAATATATCTATAAATAAAGCTAAGCTAAATCAAGAGTAAAAAGTGATTATTTATATTTTATAGCATGGTGACAGGATGGTAATCGAAGTGGTTGCTCAGCATATGCACTAATACACTAACCTTGCAGATACCACCTCGTAACAACCACTGTATTTCATTTTGTTGTGACCTCTGCAGTCCATTTTAAGCTTCAAACATCTTGAAGCATGCAACAAACAACTAATCTGGTCAGAAGTGCTTGAGGAACACTATCTAAGGGGTTCACTTGCATTTTCTCCCGTAGTCTTGAATTGTCAACCAGCAGCCCCGAATTATTACCATTTACGTGGCAGTGAGAAACTTCAAACAGTGAGTCAGCCGTGTTGCAGAATGAACTATCTAAATAAGTACAAGCTGAAGCATACATAATCTCTCTGATTCACAAATAGTAATTTAGTTATTTCTGAGTATGTTTAAAGTATATAGCCTAAACTATGGTAGCGATCTGATATCATTATCATTTTTCAACTATATACAAGTAATTCAAAATGTTGATTGTTTGTTAATCTAAAAGCTATTTGTTGACTGATAAGTCCAAATATCTTTTGTTGGCTGTGATCATCAATATTTCATATGTCAACTTGACTCATGAGAGGGGAATCCTTCCAAGGGGTCAGAAATTGTGGATTCAACGCTACACCAGAATTAAAACTTATTCTTTAATTGGGCCATTGCAGGAGTGCTGTTTTGTTGGATGTGCTGTCCTGATGGATGTTAAACTGAGGTCCTGACTGTCTCCAAATAAAAAAGCCATTTAGGGATCCATTTCATGTGATTTATCTGACTTGTTGCTATGGAACAATTGTTAAGGAAATAGCATGCGTTGATAGAGTGCCCTTCACAGCCTCAGGTTATCACAAAGAATTTTACAGCCAATAACGTACTTTTTGAAGTGAAGTCACTGTTGCAGACCAGACAGTGACTTTTGTAACGTTGATTTGAAGGATACAATAGGATCTATACATCACATTAAATCTCTGTGCTTCTCCAAAATGGTACAGCTGGATCCTTTAGGCCATATATTTTATGGGAGATCAGGGTTATTTTTTATTCAGGGGTTTGGAACCCAATATGGAGGCTAGTTTTAGGTTCCAATCCCACATGGCATGCTTTAGATGCAGCAACTGTGATTTTTCATGTTTCAGTTAATGAAAAGCCAAGAAGTGTCTCTGCCATCCTATTAAGGAAGAAAGGAGGACTTCTAAATCAACATTAAGTAATTGATAGTCCCATCAATCAGAGTGAAAGTTTCTAAAGTGAAAATGCAACAGCAAAGGACAATGACAATTACTATTTTTTTAAAAATGCCATAGCTCTCTGAATGTAGTCTTGGAGAGACAACCTTTTCAGGAGAGGGCCAGTCATTTACAGCAATGGCTTGATAGTTATCATGGATCAGGATTAGATGGTGGTCTACTTACTTCAGCTGTCACGCCACCCCTTCACATCCTGAGCCCACCATGATGATCTAGACCATATCAACTTCAAAGTGAACTGCCTGCTTTGCTGATTGAGAATCCTGTCTCAATTCATTGGGAAGCCAATCTGACCTCAAGCCAGTCTTTCAAAATGGCTTATATTTGGGATCATGGGGATAAATAAAACAGAAGCCAATGGCACCAAATTGCATGTCCATCTGCCTCCACTTCAGACCAAATTTGAAAAATCCAGTTCCAGATTTCAGTCAGGGAGTCCTTTTTAAAGGAGAGACACTTAATGCATTGTTGCTCACTAAATTTAAGGCAGGACAATTTTTTCCTGAATGCACTGGGCAGACATAGACTCCCACTGAAAGCTGTTGTCCACACCCTCTTCCTTCCTCTTTTAGCTGTTTGTCCTGTCTAAAATGACCTTTGTCTATTTTTCCAAGTTGCACTGCCTTCTATGCACCCTTTTTTTTTTTTATTAATTCACAGGATGAGGGTATCACTGGCTGGGCCCAGCATTTATTGCCCATCCTTTATTTCCCAGAGGGCAGTTCAGAGTAAACCACATTGCTGTGGGTCTGGAGTCACATATAGGCCAGACCAGGTAAGGATGGCAGTTTCCTTCCCTAAAGGGCATTCGTGATCCAGATGGGTTTTTCCAACAATCAACAATGGATTCATGGTCATCATTAGATTCTTAATTCCAGATATTTTATTGAATTCAAATTCCACCATCTGCTGTGGTGGGATTCAAATCCAGGTCCCCAATGCATTATCTGGGTTTCTGGATTAACGGTTCAGTGATAATACCACTTGGCCATCGCCTCTATCTTAGAGTAATAGGTTTGAACACACCAAACAATTCCTTCTGCACCCACCTACAGGCTTTTACAACTTCAAATGAGTGTGGAAAGCATGCAGGATCATAGTTACAGCTAGAACAAATAATCAACATTTAACATGCAAATAATAACAATAAAGTGGCGTGGAGGTGGAGGGGATTCCATCTTGCTATTTCTGTATAGCTGTGCATGATTGAGAGAGGAAGACAAGGGGAAAACTGCATCACAACATGATACTGATGGTGTCAAATCAGTACTGGACACTGTTTGACATCAAGGACTGCCTGCTCTGCATACTTCAAGAGGGTGTTCACTTCTCATTCCCAGGCCTGTACCATTATGGCATTCTGTGCACCTCACCTTCCAAATGTGTGAACACAACAGAAATACCATTTCAGAGCTGTAAGGACACTCACCATGCCCAAAACATTGAGCCCAATTTATCCCTCAGGGCTTCACTTAAAAATTCCTTCTGAAATAATGCACCTCCAAGAGTGTAGCACCCCACCCCATCTACCATTACATTCACTTGGATTTTCTGCTCAGGTCCCTGAAGCAGGATTTGACCTCGTGACCTTTGACTTGCAGGTGACAACAGTATCCATTGATAAAACTGCAATTGACCATATAGTAATGACAATGTCTTAAAAGTAATTTATTGTGCAAAATAATTCATTCAATAAGGTGCTACATACATGCAAGTCTTTCAAGAGTAACCATAAGATTTCAAAAGAAATTTCAATTTTACCAAGTATCTCAGATAAAAGAAATTAAACATTGAGCTGTCTAATCACAAAATAATTACAACAATCACTTTCAGAGGGTTTTGCTGTAGATTTTCCTGTGCAATGAAGAAAGGATTAAATAAGAAGAAATATTTCAGCATGATGTGATAAGTTTTTTTTTAATACTATACACTTTGCTTATACTTTCTTTAACTGTGGACCCAATGGCCACACGCTGGGGAACATGACATTGCTTATCGGTATGAAAAACACTTGAAGTGTGCTCAGTCTTTTGTCTTCCAAAATTGCAGTTTCAATATATCTATACACAATTATTACAGAGAGACTTACTGAAAGATGATGAGCATGTGCTTTGAGAATTTTTGGTTACAGAAGCCTCATTTGGAATGTATATTGGACAATTCTTTATACAAATACATTTTCCATAATGATAGGAGGCCATTCCATATCCAAATTCCATACATTTTAATTTTTTTATGGTGGAACAAATCCGTTATATTCAAATACTGATTTGGCAGTTTAGTCATTTAAGTGCTTAGAGTGATTTGCAGATAGGCTGTGCGAAGTAGCAATTCTAAAGTCTTAATTAAAATGTGTCAATGCTGCTAAGATTTTTTATTTAGAAAAGGATTTGTCTTCAATTTCTTCTCTGTTTGGTTTTGTGCTGATTGGGATTTTTACTGATCACTGAATGTTTTGCATTCTTTCCAATGTCCACTAGATTGCTTCAGTTGTCATATACTGACTGTTCACAGATGACGTCTTCAAAGGAAGTGGATGCGCAATTGACATTGGTGTACAGGCTCAGTTGATTGCTAGTGAGAATCAGTGATGAAACAGCATATTATAGATACCAGTTCAGAGCAGTAGAAGGGAAAGCTTCACACAATGAATGCAGCTTCACATTTTGACAACGACAACGCAGGCCCCAGCTCTCCCAATGTTTAGGGATGCTGCCTGTTGGAGCAGAAACAGTCGTCAGTTTTTAAAGAAGTCATTCATAAAATTCTGAGAAAGCTGGAAAGGTAGTTTATACACAAAGTGCCGCAAGTCTTTCCTTCGTTATTTATGAGCTGTTTGTTGCACTGCACCTTTCTGTTAAAATCACTGATGGGTCCGCACACGATTATAAATATTCACTTAATTTATACCCCAAATCCATGTACCCCAATCAAATGTTGCCTAACTAAGCAATAGTTCTGAAAATGCAATTTATTAACAGCATTTGGGGACTGCTAATTTCAAAATCAAAACTTGTAGTCCTGAAGTTAATATTGACGTCAACAGATATTTCACTTTCTATTCACTATTTTACTACAATTAATATACCAAATATGCAATGAAAGAAAATAATGGCCCAGATGTTTTGAAGGCTAGTGAATCATTGCAGCAGTGTAGTCTGGAACAATGCCTTAGGACCCTGCAGAATCCCTGATGCAAACAACTGGATGGGAAATGCCTGAGACCTTAAACTTAGCTGTTAGCCAGGAAAGGTTAGATAATTAAAAATATGCTCTTACTCCTGTGCAACTATTAAACTAACTCCACAAGCCATCACTGACAATCTCATCTACACCTTCTTTGACCCCTTACCTCTACTAAATCCTAGAACAGAACATCCACTACCCCCTCCCAACCCATCTCTCCCAGACCTGATCCTCCCCATGCCCCCAGGGCATGACATTTCCCCCTACCCTGCCAGCGTGACCACTCCAGAACTAACACCTTCTCACACCTGAAGGGCCCGAAGCACATCATCCTTGACTGGGCCTGGGTCTGACATTTCCCCACCACTTCCTCTTCAATCAGACATGATAATACCCATGACCCACGAAGACACTCTCACACCCAATCCACTGGCCCGACAACTCCTGGACCCATTCCCCTCCCCTTCCCCCTGACATCAGACACTATACCCCACCCCAGATCCAACAGCCCCTGCCATCTCTCAGACACAAGAGAAAGTCCCTATCCCCAAATGCAGAACTCAACATCTCCATGACCCAAACCTCCCCTGGGCACCCATTCGCCTATCTGGCATGCCAGCATACTACCCAACTGGCACCCCACCAACTAGACCCATTGGCACTCCATTCATTCGGCTCCCTGTCGACCTAGCATGCTACTGACCTCACCAAACTGGGGTCTTACCCACCTGTTCCTGCCCATCTTACCTACTTAGCACCCCACCCAGCTGGCAACCTCCCCTATTTGGCAATCCACTCATGCAACTCACTATCCACCTCACTCATCTGGCACCCTACCTGACTCTCTATTGATCTTGCCCACCTGGTAAAGTACATTCCCATCATCCACTTGGCACCCTAACCCTACAAGTAACAGTCATCCTGACTCCACACTCATCTTACCGACTCAACACTTCATAGGAGCCGATAAACTGATTGGCTATGCTGCTGGGATATTTAAAATAAAGAAAAACACAGCATACTTAGCGCTCCAAAAGAGGGTGTGGTTGCTACAAAAAATAACTCTTCACTGTCAGATTAGTGGATTCCTGAACAGGTTAAATACAGGATGATCCCTATCTGAGAATCTTCATGCAGGAGGCATTTAAAGATAAGTGGATAATTTTTAAATCAGATTAGGGTCAGAAAAAAGGGTTTCTGATCTTGATAGGAATATCTGGGCCATTATCTTCTGAGATCTATGATCTTCAAATTAGTTTCTTCAAATATCAGTACACAATGATTGACAAGATTTCATGAATTTCTTGAGTCTGTCTCTGATTAGTTGCATTAGCTCATTTACATGAAATTTTTAATGATACAAGTAAAATGATGGCCAAAATGATTACTGTGCAGCTGAAGAGAAATTACATTCAATTCAAACACCAACATTTTGTAAACATGTATTAGGTCATTACTGACTAAAGTATTGATATAACATTGCCAGTTGAGTACAACTGAAGCCAGTGAAAGTTTTGTTCCAAAAACTAATCTATTCGAGTTTTCCTTCCCTAGAGCTTTAATATTAGGTGAAGCTATGATGTCTGAAATAATTAGCAGAAAACTGCATTTATTGTATTTGCATGTTCCTTTTTAAATTGATGTTAACTCCATGCTTCTTTAGCCATGTAAATAAACCACATTTCAAATTTTGATATCAGAACGATCTGAGCAGATTTTTTAAAAATGACTGATAGTTCCTCAGCATAATTCAAATTTCTCCTTCACTAATCTGCTATGACGTTGTGTAGAGGGTGTGTTTCCTTTAAGAGATAAAGTGATTTTTTAAACTTAGAGATTTATACAAAAAAAAGTATCTGCATGCAACTGAAGACGTACAGCCAGTTCTAAGATTGAAACATGTATCAGTTGTGATTGGAAACCTTAGGATTGTTTTGATGTTTTTGGCAACTAGCTGGAATCAGCCAATTAATTCAAACCAAGCACTTAGTGATTGAAAGCCAATTGAATTTAAATCTGATAGTCTTGACAACCTCGGACCAACGTTATTGCAGGAAAATTGATATGTCATCCAAGGTATATAAGGAGATGGTCTTTGAAAATCAGTGTGAGAGTGAACCGCCATCGAAGAAACGAGCACCCCAGCTCTCACGAGAAATCGCTAAGCTCTCTAATTAACCATCTTATCCATAAAAAGTGGATGGCACTTCGAACTAAGAGTCTTCACAGAGAAAGTATCCTTGACAGCAGGATCACCAGAAGAAAGGTGTTTATGACTGGAGAGACAGTGGAGAAGGCAAAGCATTCCAGAAGACATATTCTGTGTGGACTTTGCGAGACTGAGTTTTAGTTTATTTTTTTCTTACTACTCGGGTTATATATGTGGGACCTGTGTTTATTGGAATCACATACTAGTAGAATTTTGTTCAGTTAGGGAATAGTTTGAGTTGGGGGGTATTGCTCAGTTTGTTAGCAGTTCTGTTAATTTGTTCACTGTTAGGGTTAAATAAATAAATTGTTACTTGTCACTTATAAAGTGAATATCAGGGATTTTCTTTCATTTAACCTCCCCTTCTTCGTAACAAATCGCAATGTCCCAGTGTCACACACTTTCTGCACTGCCCGGGGTAATCAGACTATAAGGGTTAAAGAGGGAGTTCTATGTTCACAGTAAAATTAAAAGAGTAGTGTGTGCATTTTGTTCTTGCAATTCCTGAAAGTTCAGAAGCTTTGCAAGGATTGATAGAAATGGAAACCCTTACATGCAGTAACTATTGTTGGTGACCCATTTCAATTGTTAGGAAACAACAGACTTCGAGCGCTGATGGTTGTTCTGTAG
Source organism: Rhincodon typus (assembly GCF_021869965.1). Classification (NCBI taxonomy): domain Eukaryota; kingdom Metazoa; phylum Chordata; class Chondrichthyes; order Orectolobiformes; family Rhincodontidae; genus Rhincodon; species Rhincodon typus. Next base: position 86,411,065 of record NC_063337.1, on the reverse strand, counting down.
TCTGTGCAGATAGTGAGGCCATATCTTGATCGTATCCAGACCAATTGCCGGTAGTGGAGAAATAACCTCTCTAGCTGTTTTTCTGTGGCTGTAGTTGATTCTAGTGAAAGCTGCTCCTTATTCTTGGTCAGTTTGCTCAAAATTTCATGCTCTGATAGTAAGTTAGATAGGAACTTTGATAAACAGCTCATAAATTCAACAAATTATTGCACTGCTTTCATATCTGTTGATTGTTTCATCTCTGCTGCAATTCGCATCTTGTCAGGATCTGGATAAAGTTTTTTCAGTATCAGTACATTACCTATGTACTTGAGTTCATGTATCTTCAACTGCATCTCTTTCTTACAAATTTGTTTTTCAAATTCCGCTGACTATTGGCGGGGGGGGAGGGGGGGGGGGGGGGGGGGGGGTCGAGAGTACAATCCCAATAAGTTGTTCATCCCTTTCTTATTTCTCAGTTCCACCCAAATATCTTCCCTGGGCACAATCCCAGGAATATCCTCTCTAAATACAACCAAAATGTTATATACCTAATCAAAAAGCCCACTCCCCCTCCTCTCTTGCTCCCCTTTCAAACCTTCCGATAGCATCTGTGTCCTGGAGAATTATGCCATTCTGTCCATCCCTGAGCCACCTCTGTAATTGCTATGATATCCCAGTCCCATGTTCCTAACCACGCCCTGAGTTCATCTGCCTTACCTGTTAGGCCTCGTACATAGAAATAAAGGTGATAGCCTAGTGGTATTATCACTGGACTGTTAATCCAGAGACCCAGATAATGTTCTGGGGACCCAGGTTTGAATCCTGCTGAAAAATATCTGGAATTAAAAATCTAATGATGACCGTGAAGCCATTGTCGATTGTCGGAAAAATCCATCTGGTTCACTAATGTCCTTTAAGGAAACTGCCATCCCGACCTGGTCTGACCTACATGTGACTTCAGATCCACAGCAACGTAGTTGACTCTGAACTGCCCTCTGGGCAATTAAGGATGGGCAATTAATGCTGCCTGGCCAGCGACGTCCTCATCCCGTTAATGAATAAAGAAAGTTTATTTCAATGCAAGAAGCCTGTACTCGTTCTCTACTTTGTTCCTGACTGTTTGACTTACTCCTTTTCACAACTGTGTACTAGTCTCAAGCTGATCTCTTTCCTCACTATCTCCCTGAGTCACCTCCCCCCTCCCCCATTTAAGAGTATAAATCCTAGAACTTGCAAAAGTTGATTGAGGACGGATGGTCACAGGTAAAGAGACAGCTGGAAAATAGGAAGCCTTCAAAAATGAGAAATTGAGAGTCCAGAGACAGTATGTTTCTCTTAGGGTGAAGGGCAAGGATAGTAGATGTAGGGAGTGCTGGATGACTAGAGAAATTGAGGTTTCAGTCAAGAGTAAGAAGAAAGCATATACCAGGTATAGACAGCAAAAAACAAGAGATTCCCCAGAAGAGTATAAAGGCAATAGGAGTATACTTAAGATGGAAATCAACAGGGCAAAGAGGAGACATGAGATAGCTTTGGCAAATAGGGCTTTGGAGAGTCCAAAGGGATTCTATAAATACAGTAAGGACGAAATGGTAACTAGGGAGAGAATAGCGCCCCTTAAAGATCAGCAAGACTGCCTATATATGGAACTGCAGGAGATGGGGGACATACTAAATGGTACTTTGCATTGTGTATACTGCAGAGAAGGATATGGAAGATAAAGAACATTGAGAAATAAATTGTGACATCTTGAAAAATGTCCATATTACAGAAGAGGAGGTGTTGAACATCTTAAAATGCATAAAGGTGGATAAATCGCTGGGGATCAAATGTACCCTAGAACTCTGTGGGAAGCTAAGGAAGTTATTGCTGGGCACCTTGCTGAGATATTTGTATCATCAATAGTCACAGGTAAGGTGCTGAAGACTGGAGGTTGGCTAACATGGTGCCACTATTTAAGCAAGATGGCAAGGAAAGGCCAGGGAACTACAGACTGGTGATCCTGACATTAGTAGTGGGCAAATTGTTGGAGGGGATCCTGAGTGACAGGATTTGCATGTATTTGGAAAGTCTAGGACTGATTAGGGATAGTCAACATGGCTTTGTGCATGGGAAACTGTACCGCAGTAACTTGATTGAGTTTTTTGAAGTAGTAACAAAGAGGATTGATGAACTTCAGTGAGGCGTTCAACAAGGTTCCACATGGTAGACTGGTTAGCAAGGTTAGATCACATGGAATACAAGGAGAACTAGCCATTTGGATACAGAACTGGCTCGAAGGTAAGAGACAGAGGGTGGTGGTGGCGGATTGCTTTTCAGAGTGGAGGCCTGTGACCAGCGGTGTGCCACAAGGATCGGTGCTGGGTCCACTACTTTTCGTCATTCATATAAATGATTTGGATGTGAACATGGGAGGTATGGTTGGTAAGTTTGCAAATGTCACTAAAATTGGAGGTGTAATGGACAGCAAAGAAGGTTACCACAGAGTACAATGGGATCTTGATCAGATGGGCCAATGGACCAAGGAGTGGCAAATTAAGTTTAATTTAGATAAATGTGAGGTGCTGCAATTTGGAAAGGCAAATCAGGGCAAGACTTATACACTTAATGATAAGGTCCTGGGGAGTGTAACTGAACCAAGAGACTTTGGAGTACAGATTCATAGTTCCTTGAAAGTGGAGTTGCACGTAGATAGGATAGTGAAGAAGGCATTTGGTATGCTGGCCTTTATTGGTCAGTGCATTGAGTATATGAGTTGGGAGGTCACGTTGTGATTGCACAGGACAGTGGTTAGGCCACTACAGGAATTCTGCATGCAATTTTCGTCTCCCTCCCATAGGAAGGATGGTGTGAAACTAGAAACAGTTCAGAAAAGATTTACGAGGATGTTGCCAGGGCTGGAGGGTATGAGCTACAGGGAGAGGCTGAATGGGCTGGGGCTATTTTCCCTGGAGCGTCAGAGGCTGAGGTGAACTTACAGAGGTTTATAAAATCATGAGGGGCTTGGATAGGGTAAATAGACAAGGTCTTTTCCCCAGGGTGGAGAGTCCAAAACTAAAGGGCATAGGTTTAAGGTGAGAGGGGAAAGATTTAAAAGAGATGTAAGGGGTAAGTTTTTTATGAAGAGTGTGGTGCGTGCATGGAATGAGCTGCCAGAGGAAGTGGTGGAGGCTGTTACAATTACAACATTTAAAAGGTATCTGGATGGGTACATGAATAGGAAGGGTTGAGAGGGATATGGGCCAAATGCTGGCAAATGGGACTAGATTTATTTAGGTTGTAGGCATGTTCGCCAAGCCGGTGGGTTTGGTTGCGAAAGTTTCGTCACCCTGCTAGGTAACAGCATCAGTGTGCCTCTGGAGAAGTGTCAGTGTTCTGTCCCACTTGTTATTTATATGCCTCGGTTTGCTGGGGTGGTTGGTATTACTTCTGGTTTTGTTTCTCAGGGGTTTGTACACAGGGTCTAATTCAATGTGTTTGTTGATGGAGCTCCGGTTGGAATACCAGGCAAAACCAGCAAAACTGGGGTAATACACAAAATACTATGCAAGGGCTGTGAGAAACACTAAATAGGCCAAACCGGAAGAAAATTGACTGTACGGATTAATGAACACCAACTAGCCACCAAGAGACACGACCAATTCTCACTTATCTCACTACACATGGGCAACGAGGGACACAAATTCAACTGGGACAACACACAACACATCGATAATTGCACAAGCCAAACAGAGACACGCCAAGGTGCACTGACGATGTTACCTAGCAGGGTGATTAAACATTTGCAACCAAACCCACCGGCTCAGCGAGCATGTCTACAACCTTTTACTCAACGCAAGCTGCAAATCTTTTCAAACTTTAGATTTATTTAGGATATCTAGTCGGCATGGACGAGTTAAACCGAAGGGTATGTTTCTGTGCTATATGTCTCTATGACTCCATGACTCTATATCAAGATAATTTTAAGAAAATTCTTTGGGAAGTTTATTTAGTGATATACATAATTCCCCTGCTTCTCCATTCACTTAAGAGCTGTTTTGCATGGAATATGCTATCATTAAAGTAGTCCCTTAACTAATTCCTACCTCATTGCTTATCACTTATGACCAGTAAGGCTAGGTTACTAATGAACTGATGTTGCATTTGGGCAATAAAACTTCCACAATAACAAACTGCTTTTATACATGGCAGTATAGATATGTTTCTAATGAACTGCTCCAGTGCTTTGATGCTTATATCGAAACTAAGAATTTTGCAACTTCTAGCCCAAACATCATTTATCATTTATATGGTACTTTCCGTAATTAATACCGATCAAAAGTTCAATTGTTTTGAAAATAAAAAGGTACAACATAAATGTCAAAAATGTTTCATCCTTTCCTTAATGTACTGATTTTTTTTTGTATTTAAGTTTTTGCTGATCAGACTAAAGGATGCTGGTGCTGAGACATTGCGCAGACCCAGGTCAAGTGTAGAACAATTAGTTGCAGACCAATGTTTGCCCAGACACTAATTAAACACAGCAACCTTTGCTGCATGAAGGTGATATTTTCTATTCACAACATTTATCATTCTATCAATTTGACTGATATTGTCGATTAATGCTGAATTAAGAGTAATATTGGGCTGTGTCCAACTGTGCTAGGCAGGGGTTTGGGGTCTGAATTGAGGCATTAAATAATTAAAAGTGGCAGTGTGGAAATAATTGCAGCAATAGATAACCAAAAAAATTTTACCCAGAAAAAACAAGGTAATTTTTTGAATTATTCCCTATGAGGAGCACCTTAGATGCTTTAAATACATGAGGAAAGAACCGTCAGGAGCTGTAAATATGTGCTTATAAAGTAATGACCTCATTATCCTTGACTGGTAATTGACTTCAGCAAAAATAGAATAAATGACCTGATTTTAACAGAGGACTAAATGAGAGAGATGGCTTTAAATAAGCAAGCAAACATTCTTTTTTTAATGCACATTTTGGAAAGAAAAATATCTGAGGCAAACCATGTTGCTGCTTAAAATAATTGCAAGGGATCACAGCAATATACTGAAATTAAGACAAAAAGTGCTGTAGAAAGTCAGCTGGTCTGGTAGCATCTGTGGAGAAAGAAACAGAATTAATGTTTTGAATCCAATGTCTTTTCTTTGGAATGGGATTTACTGCAGTGTACTGAGCTCTTTTGTTGTCAGGACTCTCATTTTGTTCTTAATTTTCATGAAGCAATGCACTGGAGTGAAGTTCCCCAAATAGAGTATGATATTATTAAACTGCTTCGTGCTCCAAACAGTAACATAACCAACAAGACAAGCAAGACAGAATAAAGAACTACATACTTTTCTCTAAATTTCGCCATGTGGGTGACACTGTAAAGATTGGCAGTATTTATAGTCCATCCCTACCTCCATTGTAAAAGTAGTGATGAGCATTCTAGATGAAGGGCTGTAATTCTGTTGGTTTTATTTACAATAGTGTTTGGTAGGAAATTTTCAGTCAACACACACATCTGTGGCACAGAATGCTAAGCTGTCTGTCCTAAAGTACTTCAAATTCATGGCTGTATATGTGTATAGCATGCTTTTTTTTTAAATGGATGGATGCCAACATTTTCATGTAGACTTTAAAATTGGGTTATGTGGTACCAAACTAAGCAGGTGTCGATATTCTGCTGCATCTTATACAGCCCCTTTTCAGACTAAGAAAACTTTCTACTAATTAGTCTGAGTCCAGAAGCTGGACTTTACAGTCCTAGGCTGGGTGTGTTTTTGGTGATGTGGGCTTGTAAAATATAATGGATATCTAATGTCCTCACCCACATCCACCCAGCACATAATATCGTAGGCAGGCAGGTACTCAAATTGGCAGACTGCATGCCACTTTTTAAAACATGGGCAATCAAGTTTGCTGACAAGCCAGTTGACATAATAACAGGTTGTCCATGCCAAAAGCGGTAGGTATGTGCAGATAGGTAAGATTCAGAGTGCTGTTATTTAAAAGATTTTTTGAGGAGGGGTGGTGCACTTTTAGGGGTGACCCAAGCACAATTGGTATGATTCCTTTGTTCCTCCTCAACAAGCCATCAAAACCCTTCCCTAACCCAATGCCCCTACTTCCTAGGCTTCCCGATCCTTTCCTAGCCTAAAAGGCCAGGGCCTACATTGGCCTTGGTCCTATGCAATCCATTGCTCTTCTCCGTGGGCCCCCTTAAAGCCACCGCAACATCTACGGCTGAGTTCTGGCACTGCTTGAGCTGTTGATCACCCTGATTGGCTGGCAACTCTTGAGGGTAGGACTTCATCCTGCTGAAGGGCCAAATTCTGAACATCAGCAGTTTAAGGTCCACCTTAAGGTTCCCCTGCAGCATGTTATTGATATGGAGCAGCCTAGATCAGCACTGGTCAGTGCGGCAAAGACTTTCTTTATGGGAGGGGTTGAGATGTGTATTTCTGCCCCCCGTAAGTTTCAACTCAAGGTCCAGAAGCGGAAGGTCAAATTCTAACTCACAGAGGCATTGATCATTTCCCCACTCTTTAAATTGGCTAAAACCAACTGGAACTTACAATAGCTTTCAGCATTTAATTTTATCAAGTTAAAGAAGTATGCAAAATTCTCCAAAATGCTGCCATTCTGCTTATTATCTGCAAATTTCATTTACAAGAATACCTAGGCCTACACTTGAACTTTTTCAAGGTAATAGTACCAATTGAAGGTAATTTGAACAGAAAGAATTGGTTCTACACTGAACCATTTGTTCTGTATTCATTCAGTCTATTAATGACTCCTTCAATGCTGTGACTGACCTAAACCTCCCCCTCTCACCATCTCTCCCCTTTCCCACATATCATCTTCTACATAAAGCCAGAGATTAATAGTATGTCACCAGCGACTAATCATATTTTAGATATACACAAATCCTTCACACAAGTAGTGTACCATACTTCTAGCTTCTATTTAATCCTGTTTGCACAAACATTATAAATCACAAATCATTTGGTTTTCAGAAACTCATCACTGTCTTTTATGATGTCTGTCTTAATTTATTATTCCAGGTGTTACATTGTTAATCGTTTGCACTAATTCCTTTTGGAACAAAAGGCTGAGAGATATGTGAAATTGAATGTGATTTAGTACTCTTGAAAACTCTTGAAAAAATAAGTTCTGTCCATAAGAGAAACTGTAAATCTTCCTACTAGTACCGCTTACACTGCCAGTCTTTAAATATTAAGCAAGGTTAATCACTTTCTCTAATTAAATACATACAAAATAAGATTTAGAAGAAATGATGTAGTACTTTATCAGCATAAAATCTTTTTAAATATAATTTTGTAATAATCAGTGACAATCAGAGCTTCTGCATTATTACATTTTACATTCCATGAAAACACACTTTAATAACACAAGACAAATTTACACCTAACATTGACTAAAAACCCAATTATTTGAGAAACAAAAGCACTATTAAAAATCAGCAGTTTTAAAAATTTTACAATATTTACTACCTGTGTCCATTCATTGGTCTGTGGATCATACGATTCCATCGTGTTTAAATAGGTTTGTCCATCATATCCACCAACTGCGTACAGTTTGTCTCCTAGGAGACAGACTCCAACAGCATCTCGGGGAACACTCACCGAAGCTATTGTTGTCCAGGTATCAGTCTTTGGATCATATCTGATATGTGAAAATGAAGGAACAAAATGTAAGGAAAAATGTTCCAGAACTGTGTATCATTGTTGATTGAATTAACAACGCAAGCTAGTCATAAATAATACAAGTCATTTTTTCCTATGGCCTATTGTTTAAATGTTTGCAGTAGGAAAGGATCTTTGCCTGTATGGTCTTGTTCAGTTTTTTTAATGTTGTTATAACCAAAGCTGGAGGAGTGTACTGACACTCTAGTCCCGTCAGTCCATGAGTCACAACATAAAAAGAAATACTTCTCCCATGTATGGCAAATTAAGTAACTTATTGACATCAGGTTTTCAATAAAATCTATCAACCAGGTTTGTTCAATAAACACAAAATTGAGTATTGTTGAAAATTATGCATTTTGCCAAAGCTTTCTGTCTTGCACTCATCAGGACAATTTATAAGAAGACGAATTTCGGGGGAAATCCAACCTATAAACCTATAAAAAAAAATGAAAGGAGAGTGCTGATTTGATGACAAGTGGACTCTGATTAGTAGAAGGCTTTACTTTGGAATTGGTTGCAAATTGTCCTGATGAGTACAAGCAATAGTTTCAGCAATAGTTAAATATCTCATTATTTCCAATTTAGCTTTAGTGGCAGGGGACTTAACTGATTCTTGTAATTTTGCTGTTTCAACATCACTTGCCCCTGCTTTGCTAAGTAACTGAGGTAAACTCCTGGATGTTTACACCACAGAAGGAGGCCATTCAGCTCATGGTGTCTATGGCATTCAACAGAGATCTGACCACACTAATCCCATTTTGCAGCTTCTGGTCCATGGTCTCTCAATGACACTGAGAGCTTCAAAAGAGTTACCCATTCTATGAAAATGCAACTTGAACGATAACTGAAGACAAATTTGTGTCGAACAATGGCTCATACTTTGAGAAACCAGAGGACTATCAGAGATCAGCGATTAGTCCATTGCCCTGAACTGAATTACACACATTGGTTAAAATCTTATGAGAGTTTTTGACTCAAATACCTTTTCTGCCACAATCTGAAAAAAAAATTCTCAACCCTTTCCACCTATTACTTTAAACATGCCTCCCCTCTGTTGGTTATAAATCCCTCTGTAAATGAAATAAAAAATGCCTTCCCATTCACCCTATCTCTGCACCTCATAATGTTATGCACCTCTACAAAATCCCTCGTCAACCATTGCTGTTCCAAGGGAAACATCCCAACATATCCAACTTTTCCTCATATATCAGGCCTTCCAGTGGAAGGATCCTGATAAAATCCTTCTGCAACCTCTCCAGTGAAATCACAACTTTCCTATAAAGTGGTAACCAGAAAGGCATGCAGTACCAGCATAACCCCCTTGCTCTTGTAGTCTTTGCATTAGTTAATGAAGGTAGGTATTCAATTTGCCTTCTTAACTACCTCAGCCACCCGTCTTGCTACCTTTAGGGATCTGTGGTTCTGAATACCAGGGTCCCTCTGATCTTCAACACTTTCCAGGGTCTTCAAATTGATTGACCCAGCATAAGTTACCAGCCCCAAAAAATAAGGTAGATTAACAAGTGCTCAGGATTTAGAGGACCTCTCTATATGAAAGCATAGTCTCTCGCCTCCATAAAAACTGTGTTAGCTAACTTGATAACAGGTGGTTATAGAGTCATAGAGATATATAGCATGGAAACAGACCCATCGGTCCAATTTTGTCCATGCCGACAAGATATCCTATATAAATCTTGTCCCATTTGCCGGCATTTGGCCTATATGCCTCTAAACCTTTCCTATTCATATCCCATCTAGATGCCTTTTAAACATTATAATTGTATCAGCCTCCATCACTTCCTCTGGCAGCTCATTCCATACACGCACCATCCTCTGCATGAAAAAATTGCCCTATAGGTTCCTTTTATGTCTTTTCCCCTTTCACCTTTAAAGCAATGCCCTTTAGTTTTGGACTCCCCCAACTCAGGGAAAAGACCTTGCCTACTTACCCTATCCATGCCCCTCATGATTTTATAAACTTCTATAAGGTCACCCCTCAGCCTCTGACGCTCCAGGGAAAATAGCCCCAGCTTATTCAGCCTCTCCCCATAGCTCAAACCCTCCAACCCTGGCAACATCCTCGTAAATATTTTCTGAACCCTTTCTAGTTTCGCAACATCCTTCCTACAGAAGGGAGACCAGAATTACACACGATTCTCCACTTCAATTTGGGAATTGTTTTGGCTTCCTTCTACCTCAATCTCACGAGCCCTTTCACCCTCCACCACCCTATTACCTGACATACCTATACTTGCTGTCCCTCCATCCGGTGATGATATTACTTCGACATGTTTATGTGATAAATCTCATTCTTTTTCTGGTAAACCGGGGTGTCAATTGCATTTTCCCAATCCTTTTCTAATCTCCAGTATGAATAAATGAGCTGCGTTTTCAGCAGTTCGCTTTGTAAAGGCAACAATACGAACACCTTATTCCCCATTTAAAATGTTTGGGATTTGACTTGCTTCATTGTTTCATGATTGTTCGTGATGATCTGAAGTGTTCTTCACAGGCAGGCTCCTGTGAGTCACTCATTCCTGGAATACTGTTACATCATGTGACATGGAGGGTTTGCCCTTCTGATCTCAAAACTTCTCTTTGATTTGTTTCAGAGAACATCTTACATCATGGCCATAAACTAATTCTAAAGTGCTAAAGTTAGTCAACATATTCTGAGACCTCCATTTGGCAAGTAAAAGGAATTCTTGTTCTTTGTCTCAATCACAAGGAAATGCATGACTCTGTACTTTGATTATTGTTTTAAGGGTTTAATGGTATGTATCTGAAGCTCCTTGTGTCTGTGAGTGGTATATAGAAGACTTTAACTGTGTTATACCTAGACTATTCATAACTTCCTGAAATATTACGGATAGAAAATTAGAATACTGACCTGACTGGCTTTCTGTTGGCCATCCATATCAAGTGAAGAGCTTAGTTGATTTTTCTACCACCACATTAGCAGTAATGGTTCTTAAGGGACCATCCTCTGGGAACTGCGCATCCATGTCAATAATAGTTAGGATATACCAGTATCCCTTTCTGATTTTCAGTGTAAGTCTCACACAATCTGCAAACATCCCATTAACTATGTTCCTCAAATCTGATATGGGTTCTGAAAGTGCTGGTTTGATTGCATGTCTCGAGTTTCGCACTATCTGGCACATTTTACAAGACTGTACTACATCCTAGTGAAGACTTGACTGGTAAAAATGTAAACTTTTATGTGCTTGGGGCCTGCCATAGGAAATTCATGGGCTAGTCTTAATATTTCATGATGATATTTGGGCAATACCACCATCCACTTGTCTGTGAGGAGCTCTCCACTTCTGCATCTGAATGCCACTTTTGATAAACAGTAGCAGGGATATCTTGCTGCAATTGTACAGGGCTTTGTTGAGACCACACCTGGAGTAATAGGAATAGTTTTGTTTCCTTATTTGAGAAAGGATGGTCTGACTATGGAGGGAGTGCAATGAAGGTTCCCAGGAGTGGCTTCTGGGGTGGTGGTATGAGAAAAGACTAGGTCAGATTGAATTATATTAACTGGAGTTTAGAAGAATAAGGGAGAATCACATAGAAACCTATAAAATAGGACGAGACTAAGCTTACAATTTCCCTTGTCATCCAAGGTTCCTGAGTCTTGCCATCCTTATCCTTCATTTTCACAGGTATGTGCTGCTCCTGAAATCTAAGCAATTGGCCTTTAAAGGATTCCCACATGCCAGATGTAGATTTACCCTCATCTCAATCTACATTCTCCAGTTCCTGCTTAATATTATAGTAATTAGCCTTCCTCCAATTTAGTACTTTCAACCAAGGACTACAGGTAGTTCTACAATGCGATGGTTGTGTTGTTGCGTGACATCATGCTATAGAAAATCGCGCTATAAGAAAATTGTGTTATAGGGAAATTGCTACAGAAAATTGCTATACCTATACAGGAGAAGGTTTTCATTATCCAAGCAACGTTCACTATTCATCAATTGTGTTACAACCAATTTGTGTTAACAAAACACGTGTTATAGCAGGACTGTACTCTTATCCTTATCCATAAGTCACTTAGAGCTTAACTAATTGTGGTTACTGTTCCTGAAATGCTCTTGCACTAAAACTTCAATCACCTGGCCAGGCTCACTCCCTGATACTAGATCTAATATGGCTCCTTCCAGAGTTGGACTATGTACATATTGCTTCAAGAAACCCTCTTGGATGCACCTAACAAATTCCACCCATCCCATCCAAGCACCTGGCTCTAAGGGAGTCCCAGTCAATATACAGCAAGTTAAAATCACCCACCACAACAACTCTGTTGTGTTTGTATTTTTCTGTAATCTGTCCAAATATCTGTTCCTCTATTTCCTGCTGGCTGTTGGGAGGCCTGTAGTACAATCTCATCACAGTGATTGCACCCTTGCAATTCCTGAGCGTTACCATATGGACTTTTGATGAGGTAAATCCACAAGGGAAGTTTCAAATAACAAAATATCTGTCCATGGTACTTTGCTGACGGACATTATTTAATCATTACTCGGATATATATGATTAGGTGCTCAGTTTCCTTCATACCACTTGGATTTTCTGTGATACTGGAGAAGCTACAACCTGCACCTCTGCCAAATCATTCCTTTGAGGGAGGCCAGTTCTGTGTACAGGCAAACTATAGACAATCACTATAAGTGCTGAGCCAGACACTATGTCACAAACCTGGGGCATCTCATACAAAGGTAACTACTTTTCCCCTTGACAAGAGTTCCCTGTATCTCTGAGGTGCCTTGTTTACTCATAACAAGGTTCACACTTGGTTCTACAGCTATAGTCAGAGCTGCATCTCAGTTGGTCAGGAAATACAATTTTGCGAAATCCCTTCAATCACTCTTGCAGAGTAATAAATAAGTTTTGTCTTGAACTCAGCAAAAGTGTTCTTTTCAAAAATAGGAGAATTCAGCTGAGCAACCTTTCCTCACAGGCATCTTGTCCTTCAACTAACTCCAGATACTAAAGCTCTCTCCATTCAGTCAATGTTCTAAACAGCCCCAGTGGGAGTCTACGAGCAAAGCAAGCAGTTGTCAAGGCTAATGTCATTTCCAGGAAGCCTTGTTTAAAAAAAACTTATTGTCCGTAGTGACCTTTCAATGACTTCTCTTAAAGAAATCATTATCTCCACAAAATTTGTTATAAATGCATTTTTCCAGTCTTTTGAAGGTTAAATCCACCAAGAAATATTAAATATGAAGCATCTCTATAATAACAATATACATTTTAAATGTGTAATCTATATATACAATGTATAGTTTTTTTTGTGACACTTACTTCACATTGTAAAGCATTAACTCCCAAGGATTCAGACGTGACATTTTTAATGCCAAACTAAATGTTATTAATCCAATTGTGTGCATGAGAATTTATATCAAAATTTAGGTTAATTTAGACTTGGACAGTCATGATTTGATGTGTTATTCACTTAGATGTGCAAGCATTAATGATGCTACATTTTTTGCAAGCTAATGCAATTCAAAAGACTTGGACATCCTTGGGGTGATTTGAATGGAATATTAAGGTGCATTGTTGAGCATTACATGCTGTGAATAAGGATTATTTTTGTTCATTATTGATGAATGCTGTTCAGGGTTAATTAAATCATGTCTGTACAACTACAAGTCTAGGGCCAGGTTCCAGGCACAGCACTCTCTGTCCGATATCCTAATGGATTGGGACAAAACCTGAGTTTATTTACTTCCTCAAAACATGTAATTAGGATATTTTTAGACATGATATACACTTTACAAATTAATGTTGACTTGTTCTAATTAGTTTCTTTACTAAGTGCTCAGTCAGTCTCCCCTTAATTATGGATCCCAATAATTTTCCCACTACATATAGAAACAATATCTTGTCCATTAATCAGTTGTACAAACCTGGTAATCGTGCAAAAACTGAGCTTTAAATTGTTTCAGTAGAGCATTTGTCTGGATGGATTTCTTTGTAAAGAGTCAAAAATTCAGATGATGGTATGGATTCTCCCTCAATCTACTGGAAATCCAGGGTGGAATTTGGTGTCGGCAATGAGGATTTAGCCTACCTGCTGTAAGGTTCACAGGAGTGCAACACCTCCACTATTTAGGAATGTCTGATTAGTTAAATATCACTTAACTAGGCAGCAGTGAGCCTTCCTCAAGGTTCAAAGCATCAAAAGCCAATGGCTCTTCCCAGTAGATGGAGAGATTGCTGCCAGGACTGTACCAATTTGAGGTCCAGGTTACACATCAGTGCTGCAGGACAGCAATCACTGGGCAGGTCATGGGGGAGTGATTTTGGAGGAGTTCAGCAGTACGGGCAGGGTGATAGCTCACAGCAAGATTAGATCCTGAGTACCTCTGAAAGGGGGGACTGCCTTGGAAGCGCTTCCGCAACCCACACAGTGGTTTGCTTTCTCAGGCTTTCCACATAATGAATGCCCCACTTGTAACTGGGTGAATACCAGCGGCGAAGTTTTGAGACGGCTGAATGGGATTAATGTCCTGGTTCAGTGTCTTAATGGGTAGACAGAAATGAAGGCTATCCGTGAGCCTTGCCTATCCATGAGAATTCTCACCTGAAATGTAATTGAAGCATAGGCAAGGAGGTGATAGGGTCTACACCTGCCACCTTCCTGCTTGATTAATTGTCCACTGCCATTAAGGACATGCCACCACTAAACTTGGCAGCGGGGAGGAGAGGGCATTAAATTCTATCCTATGTATCCGTTGTTAACTCTTTATTCAACTGGCTATTGGGCATGGGGTAGGCATACTTTAAAATGTGGAGGACATGAAAAGCCCTTACAGGGACGATTGATAACGCAAAATGCTAGCTGGTCTAAATACTTATTACTTATCAAATTGCTGAGCAAAAAAGTCATACGATAAATCTGCAATACTATTACTTCAAGATTTAGAATTTCAATGGACTTCCACTCTTCACAAGATACGAAACATGTACTGCCAAAGGTAAAAAAATCTTTCACCTCTCTACACAGTCTGAAAGCCGAGAACAGTGGTTCGAAGCAGGAGCGTCATGGCCTCCAACTGCATAAAGGAAACCATCACATGTTGCTACACCCACACCTCCTCTTCTTTTGGACATTGGAGTGCACATACTCCATTTGTTGGTGTGCGGGTCATAGCACTCTATAGATTTGAGACAAGCACTCCCATCTCTCCCTCCGACAGCATACAACCTGTTGATAAAGTAAAAGATGCTCATTAATTCTTCATTATGAACGTTGTCTAGTAGGTCATATGTGGCATACAATATTTAAACCAGGACTACAGAATAATGCAACACTGAAGAGATTATTTGGCCAAGTGTGCACGTGTTGGCTCTTTGAAAGAAGCTACCCTTGCCCTTTTTGCATAGCACAGCAAACTCCTCCTGCTCAAGTATTTATCAAATTCCTTTTGAATTTCTGTTGAGTCTGCTATGACATTGCTTTCATTCAATGTATTCCAGATCAAAACAAACCAATGCATAAAAAGGTTCTTCTCATTTTCACATTGAATGTTTTATCATTACCTTAAATCTGAATCTCCTGGTAACAACTACCTGCCGGAAGAAATAATATTTCCTTTTTTTGCTCTCAAAATCCTTTACCATTTTGAACAAAATAATGAAATCCCCCCCTTCATCTTTTCTCTTCTAAAAAGCTTAATCCCGGTTTCACCCATCTCTTTGCATAACTGAAATCACTCATCCTTGAAATCATATTGTTTCAACTCCTTTCTGCTCTTCCAAAGGCTGGACCACAGGAGGTTAATTGTTGTTGAGCTCATATCTACAGTACATTATCAGTAATGCCAGATCGGCTGGGGAATTAGGGAGGTTCTAATGAAGCATTGTTTTACCATGTCTCAGTGTATGGTGTAAATGTTAAATTAAGAAATATTCATTAGTTAACACTGTTTTAGGTTTTTCTTGGAGGTGGTGGTGGTTTTGGTGCCGGTGATAAAAATGTTTATAAAGTAATGATTCTGAAAGAGTCAATATTGACGTTGCATTATATCCACCAATCTGATGATGTAAAGTATTTGGGTAGAGAATCAGGCAGTTTAGCATCATGTTCTGACGGAGACAAACATATCATTTCTAGCATTGTTTTGTAATGCCTAGCTAGTTAATGTCAATTGTACCTATTGCTATCATGCAATTAACTATACCTTGTTATGTAAGACAAGTGCCTCTTATTAAGACTCTCAGTGATTTATCCCCTTTCACTTATCATCAGACAGGCCTTAGACTCGGTTTATAATGAAGGATTACGGGTTTCTGGGGCAAATGCTTAGGGAGAAACTAAATACTCTGAACTAAAGTATATTCCTGAGAGGTAGAGGAAATGTAAAAAAGTAAAAAAAAATCATCCATGGTTTAACAAGAATGTCAAGGATGACATAGATGCAAAAACTAGGGCATATCATACTGCAAAGGTTAGTGGCACTCTGGAGGATTGGTAGAACTTTAAGAGTCAGCAAAGCATTACTAAAAACAAAGTCAAAAGCGTTAAGATGAAATACAAAAGGAAACTAGCAAAAAACAGAAGCATTAATACCAAAAGCTTCTATAATTATGTAAAAAGGAAGAGAATTGTGAAAGTAAATGTTGGCCTTTTAGGGGATGAAAATGACGAGGTTTTAGTCGGAAACTCAAAAATATCAAAGGCATCAAACCAATATTTTGTCTCTGTTTTTATTGTGGAAAAAAATTCTTCCCAAAAACTGCGGTTACGACAGAGGAACTCGGTGAACTTACTACAACTAGAGAGAAGGTATTAAGTAAACTGTTGGGATTAAAGGCAGATAAGTCCCTGTGGCCAGATGGCCTGCTTCCTAAGGTATTAACATAGGGTGCAGCAGAGATAGTGGTTGCATTAGTTATGATAATCCAAAATTCCCTGGATTCTGGAAAGGTACCAGTGGATTGGAAACACAATAATGCGACACCCTTATTCAAAAAAGGAGATAGGTAAAAAGTAGAATACTATAGACCAGTAAATCCTACCAATGTGGTGGGGAAGTTGCTGGAGTCTATGATAAAGGAGGTGATAACTGATCATTTGGAAAATCAAAGCTCAATTTACCAGTGTTGGCATGGTTTTATGAAGGGCAAGTCATGCTTGAAAAACTTGCTGGAGCTCTTTGAGGACATAACCATTAAGGGGGATAATGGGGATCCAGCAGATGTGGTATATCAAGGCCTCAAGAAGGCATTTGACAAAGTGCCACACAAAAGACTAATCAGAAGGTTAGAGCCCAGAGGGGTTAAAGGTAGGGTATTGGCTTGGATAGAGGATTGGCTGACTAACAGAATACAGAGGACCGGTCCAAATAGGTCCTTCTCTTGATGGCTAACTGTAACTAATGGGGCACTGCACGGCTCAGTTCTCAGACCTCAACTATTTACAACCTGTATAAATGATCTGCAAATAGGGACACAGCGTAACATAGTAAAATTTGTGAATGATACTAAAAATAGATGGAAAGCAGGCTGAGCTGAGGAGATAAAGGGTTTACAGATAGATATTGATAGACTTTGTCCATTTTGGCTGGAAAGGAACAAAAGGGCAAATTATTATTTAAATGGGAAGTAGATTCAATGTTCATCAGTGCAGAGGGATCTGGAGGTAATTGTGCTGGAGTTACTGAAAGTGGGTATGCAGCCTACTGGTATTATTGCTGGACTGTTAATCCAGGGACTGAGATAATGTTCTGGGGACCTGGGTTCGAATCCCAATGCAGCAGGTGGTAGAATTTGAATTCAATAAAATATCTGGAATTAAGAATCTAATGATGACCATGAATCCATTGTCGATTGTTGGAAAAACCCATCTGGTTCACAAATGTCCTTTAGGGAAGGAAATTGCTATCCTTACTTGTCTGGCCTACATGTGATTCCAGACCCACAGCAATGGAGTGGACAGCCAGAATCTTTTTCCTAGGGTGGAGGTAGCTATTACGAGGGGGCATAGTTTTAAAGTGAGTGGAGGTAGATATAGAGGAGACGTCAGAGGTAGGTTCTTTGCTCAGAGAGTGGTAGGGGCGTGGAATGCATTGCCGGAGAGGGTAGTGGAGTCGGCCTCATTAGGGGCATTTAAGCAGCTATTAGATAGGCATATGGATGATAGTATAAGGTAGGGGTGGAGTTTAGATAGACCTTAGGTTTAGGGTAAAAGTTTGGCACAACATCGTGGGCCGAAGGGCCTGTACTGTGCTGTACTGTTCTACGTTCTATATTCTATGTTCTAATGTGGTTTACTCTGAACTGCTCTCTGGGCGATTAAGGACGGCAATAAACGCTGCCTAGCCAGCGACGCCCTCATCCGGTCAATGAATAATAAAAAGCATATAACAAGAAAGTCAAATGGAATCCTACTATTTATTGCAAAAGGACTGAATTACAAAAGTAAACAAGTGCTGTTACAACCATATAAGTCATTGGTGAGGCTGCACCTGGAGTTTTGGTCTCCTTACTTGAGGACGGATGTGCTGGCATTGGAGGCAGTTCACAGGAGGTTCACCAGGTTGATTCCAGGGATGAAAGGGCTGTCATATGAGGTGTGGTTGAATAGCCTGGGCTTGTACTCGCTGAAGTTCAAAAAAATGAACGGGGTTCTGACTGAAGTATATAAAGTTCTAAAGGGGATTGATCAGGTGGATGTTGAACAGATATTCCCCCATGTAGGACAGTCTCGAACAAAAGGTCATAGATATAGACTGAGAGGAGATAGGTTCAAAAGCGAGATGAGGAGATAGTGCTTCTCTGAGAGTGTTGTGAATCTGTAGAACTCACTGCCTCAGAGTGCAGTAGTGGAAGAATTAATCAACAGATGCAAGTAAGAAATAGGTATGTTTTTGATGAAAAGGGCTATGGGGAGCAGGCAGGAAAGTAAAGTTGAGACCAGGATGAGATCAGCCATGATCACGTTAACTAACGGAGGGGTCTCGAAGGACTGAACTACCTATTCCTGCTCCTAATTTGTATGTTCCTAAAAAACATATCCTTACCACTGAGTGGCATTGTGCCACTTTAGAACTCCATTGGACAAATCACAGACATTTAATATCACTGAAGTTCTCAACTAAATTGCAGGTTTTCCAGGCAATCACGAGGGAATCTGTTTCTGAAGTTGAAGACAGTTGAAAAGGAGGCAAAAAGGTGTTTTGCAGCAAATCAACAATCTGTATCACAACACGATTCTCTAGATACAATGGGACACTGGCTCCACAAAAGATGGCAGCACTATCAAGCAACAAAGTGATATTCACACATTCAGAATGATGCACGAGAAGAAAATGAAGATACTGCAGTCAAAGTGTGTGTTGACGCTACACCGCATCAAAAGTGATGAAAAATGCAGTAGTGGTCTATGTTGGCCACAGAGAGGATAGCTGAAGCATATTGAAATTAGATGCCAAGACATATGGGCCAAGTGCTGAAAAATGGGATTAGAATAGATAGGTGGTTGTTTTTGATTGACACAACATGAAGGGGCATTTATTTTCTGTGCTGCAGCTCTCTATGACTCCAGATGCCTTTCCTATTGCCACTGTAGCTGTTGAAGAGGGACTGACAGATGCTAATATTGAATTTTCAATCAAACCTTAGGTTCAGAATTATACAGGCAAGCTTCCTATAAATCTCAGTTCTGATGCAAGTGCCCCAGAGCATCTAATTTCTCAAAACTTCAAATTTATTGTATGGTTGATGATGGTGAAGTCTTACTTTCTGTTGGAATCGTGAGATGTTATTATTTGGTGAGGAGCAGCCTCAAACAGTGTGTGAAAGCAGCACCACTAATTACTAATAAAGAAATTCTCACCCTAAAAATGGTAGGGGAATCATCATTTCTTCATCTTCAGAATAATCTTTATTCTTCTTTTCAGTTACTCAATTCATAACTGGATATGGTTTTGAAAAGTTATATCATCATTGCAACATCAATGGATGGTATGCTGGTAAAGTTCTTCATGGGAGCTGAAAGTGCTTCATTTTTCAAGCTATTGCATTAACTTTTACACAGTGTGCGAAGAAGAAGGAGGGAAAGACAGAAAAAGAATTGAATGAAAATTTCACTTCATATCTTTCACTTCATGGGGCTTGATAGTTCATACCCTGAATATTTTGAACCAGTTCTGCTTTGATCAGACTTCACTACTCTAGCTTCCAAGCTATCATCAACATTACAGCCTAGATACTAGCTGTCACAAGAAGCTGTCAAACCAGTCTCCCAAAGCATTTGCCTTCCAAGGAGAAAATAATGCCGCATATATGTCCTTCATTTGCTCAAGAATGCTGTTGGAAACCAAAATCTCCAGCAAAGGGCAGGGGAGAGAAATAGGAATATGATAGAAATGTAAATAGTCAAGGGACAGAATGAAAGACTTTGTGAAATAGGTGTGGATAAGAGGTTAATAGTTGCTATGCTAATAGCAAGAATGAATCTTCAGGAATGTCAGAATGTATCAGATCACCTGGAACAGACACCTGAGGGAAGCAGGCTCTAATTAAGTCCTTCTTAACCATATCTCCAAAAGATGTGTAAATTGTTCACTGATGTTCATTAGTTTGAATTAGTATGGTTCCCATTTCTTGTGACATTACCCTGATGGCCACTACAGGTACATCGTGGGATCTGCTAGTACTTTCACAGCAAGAGTAATTTGATGTAGATCGCTGCTACCAATTTTCCTCAACTTACATTTTGTCTCGGGGCTATCCATTAATCAGTGGTAGGAAGTACGCCACCCTGAGTCTTTACAGAAGAATCACTATTCTTAGTTAATTGATTAAACTTATTCTTATTCCTTCAGTTTATGACATGATAGAAATAATTATATAACTACATTACTAGCCAGGCACAATTATTAGGTCTCACAGGAACTGTCCAGAATATATCTGTTCCAAATGAAGGTGAGTGCAGAACTTGCTGACTCAACTCACAGACTCTGTGAGATATCAACAGAATGGGTGGAGCTCAAAATAACATGAATATTAACTCCTTCAGAACTACTATCTTATACAACAGTCTTCATTTGACAGAAACACCAAGACTCTGGACGTGACATTTATACGTTAACATCTTCCTGAAGGGTGCCTCTTAAAATTCATCACAATACCCCAGCTGAAGTCAGACCAGTATTTCATTAAGTATCACCATAATGTCCTTATTTTTGAATTCAATTTGTCTACTTATAAAACCCAGGATCTCTTAAATAATTTTCAATTACAAAAATGTTCATCAACTTTCACCTTCAGAGATTTATATGTGAGAATCCTTTGATCTTTTTGTTTCTGCAGTCCCTTAATCAAATCATAGAACGGTAACAGAACAGAAAATCATTCTATTCATCATGTTTATGCTGGCCCTCTGCAAGAGTAATTCATCCAGTGTCATTATTTCATCTATTCCTCATTGTCCTGCACATATTTCGCCACTGATAGGTTCAATTGAAACTGTCTCACTTTGCTTTCAGGTAGTGCTTCCCTGGTACAAATCACCTGCTACATTAATAGTAAGGTTCTCCTCATGTTTTTGTTCATATTGTCTTTTGTTCCTAATCTTAAAATTGCAGCCTCTGCTTCTTAACCCTTCCACCAATGAGAAGGCTTTCTCCCTATCAACTTTGTCTAGACTTCTCAGGATTTTGAATGTTTCGATCAAATTTCCACTCAACTTTCCCTTCTCTGATCTACATGCAAACTGAAGTCTTTAATCCCTCAAACCATTTTCGTGAACTTTTTCTGCATCCTCTCTAATACTTTCACATCTTTCTTAAAGTATGATACTGAAGATTTGCACTCAGTTCTTTGGTTGAGGCCAAACTATTCTCTTATACAGGTTTAACATAACTTACTTGCTTTTAAACTCTATGTTACTTCTTAGAAAGCCCAAGAAGCTATATACTTTATTAACCACTCTCTCAACCTGTCTTGCCACCTTCAATGGTTAGTGCACATATGTACCTGTGTCCCTCTCTGGAAAAGCAGGCCCTTAGAGATGTGCACATTATTTTACATTACACCTCTATGTTATTCCTGCCAAAATGAGTCATTTCACATTTAATTTAATTTGCCATTTATCTTCCCAGTCCTACAACTTCCCACTCCTTGAAGTTCTATACTGACCTTGTCAAGGTTAACAACAATTCAAATGTTAACGTCATCTTCAAATTTTATATTTTTGTCCTGTACACCAAGGTGCAAATCATAAATATTTCAGCTAGTGCAGGGTCCTGACATCGAGCCCTGGGGAACTCCACTACATTCCTTCCTTTCCTGTCTTTCCGTTAATTTCATGTCCATGCTGCTATTATACTTTCTAGTCCATGAGCTCTAACTTTGCTCACAAGTCTCTTGTGTGGCAATTTCTCAAATACAAATGCTGACAGTTTGCAGAGCTCTGAGATGCAGAGAGACCTGGTGTCCTCATGCATGATTTGCAGAAGGTCAGCATGCAGTGCCAGCAGGTAATCAGGAAAGCTAAGACAATATTATGCTTTACTGAGATGGTAATTCAAAGAAAGAGTGTGGAGTTTATACTTCAGTTATACAGGGCATTGGTGAGATTGCATCTGGAGTACAGTGTACAGTACTCAAGGGTGTTAATGCATTGGAAGCAGTTCAGAGAAGGTTCACTATCTAATACCTGGAATGAGTGGATTGCCTTATAAGGAAAGGCTGGACAGACTAAGCCTGTATCCTTGGTGTTTAGAAGCATCAGAGGTGACTTAATTGAAACATACAAGATCCTGAGGGGAGCTGACCTGGTGGATGTTGAAAGGATGTTTCCTCTTGTAGGAGAATCTAGGATTGGGGTTCAGAGTTAAATTTAAGGGTTGTCCATTTCAGACAGAGATGAGGGGAAAATATCTCTCGCAATGTTGACAGTCTTCAGAATTTCTTTCCTCAAAAGACAGTGAATGCAGAATCTTTTTTTTTTTTAGGCAGAGCTAGATAAATTCTTGACTACTAAAAAGGATGAAAGGTTACTGGGGCTATGCAGGTATATAGACTTGAGGGTGAAAATCAGATCAGCCATAATCTTATTAAATGACAGAGCAGGTTTGAAAGGCTGAGAGCCAAGCTTATCCCTTTTTTGAATGCTTGTACTTTTAGGAAATCCATGAACACCATATCAACTGCATTACCTTCATCATTCCTGTCTGTTATCTCATCAAAGAACTCAAGTAAGTGAGCAAAACATTATTCGTCCATAACAAATCTGTACAGGCTTTCTGCAATTAACACACATTTGCCTAAAGGATTATCAATTTTGTTCCAAATTATCATTTATAAAAATTACCCTATCAACGAGGATAAACTGACTGGCTCATACCTCTTGAGCTTATCCTTGCATCCTTTTGAACAAAGATATAAAATTCTCAATTCTTCAGTTTGCTGGTGTGTCCTCTGTGCTAAGGAAAATTGGAAAATTATGGCCTGTGCATTTGCAACTTTCACTCACTTGGATGCATCTTATTCAGTGATGATACCATATCAACCTTAAGTACAGGCAGCCTATCCTCCTTATTAATTGTAAACCTTTTAAGTATCTGAAATACTTCTTACACTGTGACGTTGGTAATGTCTTCTTCCTTGGTAAACACAGAAGCAAACTATCACTT